>NW_010304274.1:2797-60314 GCF_000700745.2 Antrostomus carolinensis | reverse complement strand
CCTGCTGCAGAAAGACCAATACAGGGATTTTCCAGGATAAGAGATGCTGTACAGCTTCTAACATAGACAAATATACCTACATTACACTTTATATGATATTATTGGGAATTTATATCCAAGCAACAGTGTATTAAGTTCCTTAATCAAGACATGTACATTGCTCAGCACAAAAGAGTCAGTCCTAAAGTACTTAATAATGCCATGAATGATGACATAGCCTTTTTTCCAAGCTCTGCTCTTGGCAGCCAGATTATTTTATAAATTATTTTTTACCTGACAAATTTAGATTTAGAATTTAAAAAAAAATATTTTAAAATTACCATCTCTTTACGTGCTGAAACAAAACAAAAATATATAAAATAGGAAAAATATTATAAATATATTAAAAACTGTTACACTACCTCTCCATTAAAGAAGCAGAAGATTGTAGCCACCAGTAGACCCTGTAAAATAAAAATAAAAAGATTCTGCTGTATTTCACATCCATATGGATTTTTCCAGGTTTGAGATAGAGGTTCCTGATAAAATTCAGATTTAGGTGGCAGTAGTACAAATCTAAACTTGGTGAATCATTTCTAAAAATACATTACTAAAAAGTATTGGGCCAGCTATCTATATTGGGCCCAGTACTGGGCCCTACTGTTTCTTTCCTTTAAGAAATAAAAATTCAGCATAATGAGAAATTTAAAGGCAGTTATAAGAATATTGCAGGAAAGTCTTTAAAAATTAAAATAACATGATCATTTCTCCTTTATTTGCTCCACATGCCAACTGCTATGTAGCTCAAGTGAGCAGAAACCTTGAATGCTTCCTACCTGGTAGTGCATAAGGATGTGCATCACATAGTCGTACACTTCCTCAGCGATCCGGCCTTCTGGTCGCCATGGAAACAGGACAAATTCAATGCCAAGGAGTGGAACAAGAATCAGGGTCGCTCTCACTGCTTTCATGTACAGGTTGGACTCTGCCTTGTGGGTGTCTTTCAGTTTGGTTATGAGAACACGGACAATATTTAGCAGGAAGAAAAGATTCACCTGTTAGAAAACAAAATGACACTGAAGATGGTCTGAAAAAATAGTCCCACACAGTTTTGTGATACTGAAAACCAGACAGTTCCAGAAAACTCATTCTACATGGACAGCATTGTGATTGTACAATAAGCATGAGTCAAAGCTATTTGAATACTCATTTAAGTAACTGAGATTGGGCACTACCATCTAACACCCACATCCATTCCTTTAACTTATTAAGCAAGCATTCATCCAGACAACCATCAGTCTTCCAGTGTTACCAATCCACGTACCTTTTTCTCTGCTGTGACAATAACAGTACACAGGTAAATGATTCGGGTTTTTTAAACTATTATGTCTTTTTAGTTTGGTCAAGAAAGAGGATGATACTCTGCCTTCTTTGTATTTAAATACAGCTCTTCAAAAAGCTACTTTTGATTTTTCAAATATGAATTTAAGAAATTTATATAGAAGAAAAAGGATCAGATTTAAAAAAAAAAAGAAAATTGGAGGCAAAATGGTGCTAACAAGGAACTGTGTGCTCTTGTAGACAAACAGCAGGTTTAACATTAGCACAGTGGCCAAAGATTGATTTTTGAATCATTCAGCAGAACTGCAAATGGGGCAAGCACTGACATGATGCTGTACATCATTCTCAGGCACTACTGCACGTCATTATTCCCACAGCTTTTCTTGCTAACAGTGGTTTATATCTGTTCATTCAGTTTCACAAAAACAGAAATCCCAAACTGAAATTATAACTATGCTAACTATATCTTTCAACACGTGAGCACTAGTTGTAAGCAACCACAAAACTAATACACACACACCCCCCCCTGCCCCCCAACAGCCTCAGGCTGTGAGTAACCAGAGCAACAGCAATGTGAGGGCTGATTGCACCACATTTCCATCTGTCGTGCAATAATGGCAGCCCCTTACAGAAACTAGAGCTAGAAGAGACCTTGAGAGCTCTGCCAGGCCCATCACCCTGCCCACAGACACAGAGGCAAGGCAATGCTGCTTAGGGTACCCACTCTGGAAGGGAGAGACCTAGGGTCTGGTCCTCTTCTCGCTTCTTCCAGATAGCTGTCTGTCCTTGTCAACAACTATCTAGAGCCAAAGCCAGCAGACAGACAGACAATTCCCTTCTAAAAAGACTAGGAACTCGTGGTCTAGGAGGAGGCCTCTGTCTTGCTGTAGGACAAGTGCAAACGAGTAAGCCATTTCAGACCATATGTGTCACCATGTCCTCCACAACCCTGACAGAATTCTTTCATGTCAGTTGAGGTTTTCACGATAAACAGCCATGTATTGTTATAGCAACGCAGCCCTTCACAGATATGTGATGTTATTTATATTCTACTTACATGCTATTTAAATCATTTTAACAGGAAATTGTTTTACATAGGAAACTCCTGCATGAATTTCTCCTGGAAGTCTCCAGCTACCTTTAAGCTTTGTTTAAGCAACCAAGGTCTTCTGGTTCTTTCTCAAGGGATTTATTTAGATTTTATGCAGCCCATGATCCTCATCCAACTTCCTATAGTACACATAGACAATAAGTCCTTCCTCCATTTCTAAATTTAATCCTTCTCACTTGTTTCTACTAGCTCAACAGCAACATGTCTCAAACACAGTTTTCAGTCCTCTTGTGTTGTGGTAACAAGGCCAATTCCTATAATACCATCCTTGATTGCTAACTGAAGATGAAAGTTGCAGCAGCCAGGCACAAAATACCACCCAGCAAACTACCACCCAGCAAACTACTTCATTTACAACATGCTGAAATGCACAGGATTTTTCTCATTGTTTCACTTATCAATAAATACACCAAAAGCACAAAAATAAGCATGCAAAGAGTTTGCAAATATGTATTAGAGCAAACAGAAAAGATGAATGAGGCAAAGCAGAGAACAGAGAAGAGCAGTATGAGTGTCAGGAGAAGTATGCTGCACCAATTTTTGATGAGTCTCTCCTGTCACAAATACAGTGAGATCAGGTAGAACTGAATTCTTAATTAAAGTGATGAAAAGAGGTCTTGATTTTAGCAAGGCAGTGAGCAGATTTTTACACTTAAGCAAAGTAGGCCAGTGGAACTTCTCGCATATGTGTTATCTTCAAATTGACTGTGATGGTTTGGAAAGACCCAAAGGAGCCCTGTTGTGCTAGCTGCAGTAGGAACACATAGTAAAGTACAAGCAGCTCCACAGTGACTTGAAAAGTGAACTGGGCAAATGAGCGAAGACGGAAACAAAGGCAGAGAAGGCAATCCTAGGGATAAAGAAATGTTGGCACCTATACTGGGAACTTAGTAGAATTTAGATTCTGCCTTAAGAGTGGCTGTGAACTTAGCTGAGGTTGTAAGTCAATAGGTGCTGCAGTTCTTGAATTAAAACCTCCTCAGGTCCCTGATATTTCTACTTGTCTCCATGTCCAGTTTGTGCTAAGTAGTATGGTAATCCTTATTAGCAGGTAGGTTTAAATTTGGTTCAACTTCTTCCTTAGGATGATATAAACAAGCCATTCTCAGCTCAAGAAACTCAGATATTCTTAGATGCTAGCTGGTAGCCACTGCTTGGCTTTTAATATAGTTATGTATCTTCAGATCTTAGCCTGCTTGAGCCTGGCTTGCTTGAGCAGAGCACCTGTATGTGTTCATGAAGATACATTTTATACCTGGCCTGTGGACATTCCCAAGGCTGGGTATATGAATGCTAAGTATTCAACTTCTAAAGTCCTAAGTCTTGTACTAAGTCCAGCTTAAACTCATTAAAATAGGTCAGTGACAAAGCTAGGAGCTGCTGAATTTCCTTCTAGTATATGTTCAGAGTTACACCTACTTCTTTTGCTAAGAGAATTTGCAACTATAAAAGGCTGTTGGTCTAAGATGCCAATACAGAACATTTTTATAGGACAGAATAGACATCCCTGTAGTATTATTTATATAAATAATGTAATAACTCTTTCAGGGGCACCAATGCAAATTAAACCACTAGTGCACTGGCATATCTGAAATCAACACTGAAATCTATACTGCTTTCACTAAGGTTCAAATCCATTGCTTTCCCCTCTCCCCAGTTTTGAGCAGTATTTGCCTAGTGTAAAAACTTCACCCTCTACTGTTTCATTCCCACAGTTTCCTTAATTGTGGTTGCCCTAGGCAAACATTTGCAATTAAATGGTCACCTAAAGACAATTCCAATCAAATGCAACCTATGTATGCTCCCATTTCCACTTTCTTTGGCAGGGATCTGATGACAGTTATGTAATAACAGGGACTGCAAAAGCAGCGTTATTGTTAACTTCATGTAATTGTAGGATTGTCAGTGATGTACAAGATGCATATTCCCATTGGCCTCTGCCAATTCTCCCTGGCACCCCCTAGGCGGTCCTCTTCATGTTCTTTGAGGTCTTGCTCCTGCAAGTGGAACAGTATCTTCTCCCTTGTTATCTAATTTGCAGCTTAATCTTGTTGCTTAAATGTCTACCAAAGCAGGTCATGCCTAGTAAAGTGTGAAAATTATATTTGGCAAGCAAGCTGCTTAAGCAAATGAGGGTTCTGTTCACAAAGCCTAAATGCATGCATTTCATCATCTGGCTTGTCTCTTCTGAATTGACATACTATTTTTTTTTGTTGTTGTTGTTGTTGTTGTTGTTGCCAGAAAGGAAAGCAACTGCTTTAGGGTATTTGTACATCACAGGCAAGATTTGTAGTTGTCTTTAATCTTTGTTATTCCTACATGGTTTTCAAATAAATGTAGTGATTGTACTGAGGCAAGAAAAATGCAAGAGAAACACCTTCGGTAAGCTCATGACAAATATAGGCATATTGAAGGTATTACATATCTGTAAATTGCAAAGAGAATGGACACAGAGTCTGCCCAAACCAGCCCCACAGAGGCAATTATTATGCCTCCAATGCAGTCAAAGGACATTCTTTGTCCTTCAATGGTAATTGCCTTGAGTAGAAAGAAGACTTGACAGTTTGGGACTGATCCATTACATTTTAATCCAGTAGGAGTCTTGCTTCTGTTTTCAGTGGGACTTTGTGGAGGCTGGGAAGGAGAAAATCATCTTCCATCCTAACATGAGGTCACTCAATGGAAGATGGTAGTCTCATCATTTTTACACAAATTTTTCTGTTGCTGAGAAAGCTCTGACTATTATAAATTATATCTCAGCTTTAGAGAGCTTTACCTAAGTGGTAAATCTGTGAAGAAACACCTGGACAAAGGAAGTAACAACCACAGCGCAATGCAGAATAGCAGTCAGTTTCTGGGTGAAATACAGCACCACTGAAGTGAGCAAAAAAATCCTATCCCTTTCTGTGAAAACAGAATTTCACCTTCTGTATAAATTAGAAAGAAGAAAAACTGAAAGGATTTAGAATTGGCTTTAAGTTTACAGATTAGAGCACTAGTTAAATTTGTTTACAGTAACATATACGGCAGACATGACTAACAGGACAAAGGATTGTCAGTAATAATTCACACCCCAAGGGCCATCGATCTCAATAATTTCATGGGGATTGCCTCTGGCTTCCCATGCAGAGTAACTCAGATATGTCATGGTATCGACACAATCTTCAAAACATAAGTTCACCAGTTAATTTCACTGTGAATGAAAATGGGAGTCACAAGAACCACAGGATTTATGCAATGGTTTTCAGAGAGAATTCTCTATGCACAGAATGCCCCCTGCAAATATTCATTAACAATTTAGCAGAAGAGGAAGTTCCTCTAGATCAGAAAATGAAATTATTTCCAAAAAATTACTTATTGTTTTCATTCTTAATGAATTTTCTTGCATGAACTGAAAAGCCGTAAGAAAAGTCAGCAGACGTATACAATATCTTTGCCAGATCAGCTTGAAGTTTCTGTTACAATAAAAGAAATTACTGTAATATATACAGGTAACTCAGGTAACATATAGAATGTCTCTTCACTGCAGCATTCTCTGCGTTATGCATTCACAGATATTAATTACGTATACTTGTGTAAGTAGGTACATATTAGTATTTCCTTTTATTATGCACCTATTGAGCAATCATCTATTGACTGAATTTCATAGGTTAAATTCAGTCCTAGAATAATGGAAGTACAACATTGTTTTTTGTACAATGGAGTCTTGAGTTACTTACCTAGAATTTAAAGTCTCCAGTAGCAAACATTTGTGTAATAGAGCTGGCATTAACTCAGAGTGTAAGACAGAATACTGTGCTCTAAGAGTTCATGAGGACTAATGAAGCAGAGGAGTTGCAATACCCCGGTGGCCAAAGCACACATTGCTGGATTAGTATCAGAACAGGAGCAGTCACAGATACTTGCAGAACTTTTTCCACCGGTTCTTTCCTAAGGTTGCAAAACCTGAGTTTCTCCAATGACCAGGGGTACAGCTCCTTAATAAGGCCAAGGCTTGTGTATGTCTAAGGCACCTACTGGGTTGAGTGTCTCACAAATGAGTGACCTCTAAATGTGAGCTTTAGGCTCTTACCAACTTTATAAGCCCATGCAGAAAAGCCAGAAAACAAATAAGAAAAATTATTATCTGAGAAATGCCTACCAACAGAGCAGCACAAATAGGGCCATGGATGATGTACAGCAGATGGGTATCAGAGCTGATCCAACAACTAGAGAAAACAAATAGGAAAAGAAAAAAAAAACATTTGGCATCTTATTATCTGTTGTATTCCTCCCTCCTGCCTTAAAGAAAACATAAAAGTTTTGCAAAGCAAGTGGAGATGCTACTTACTTGTCATTATAATATAAACTTCGAGCAACAGCATGTATGCAGGCAGGGATCAGTGGAAAACCTGTGAAGAAAAAACAGTGTTTTCTTCATATATAAATCTGGCTAATAACTAAATAAACTTGCATCTCTTGCAGGAATCATCTGTATTTTCACCTCATCCAAGCCATGTACCTGCAGGGCAAATAAAGTAAGAGGGAACAATTGCGTTTCTATTTTCGCAGATGGGTGTATTTTCTGAGGGGTGTGTGAAACCTTATTCTGTCTTGCCAGGAAAATCATACCAACACACAGGAAGAAAAGGCAAATTGTGTTATGACTTTTTAGAATGCAACAATCAATCTTCATTAACACAGATGTTTGTCAGACTGCAATCTGCAATAATGCTAAATAGCTAAGTAATACTAAACAGGTAATTGTATATGTGGTCATAGCTTTAACAGTATGATTAACAATGTTGATTATGGCCTCACTGGTACTTGCTGGGTATTCAGAAAACATGGTCATCTGCAAAACAAATTTGAAAACAGACTCTGGAAATCAGGGCAAAATAAAAATTTACAAAGAATATACAAATCAGTTGCCTGGGGTCCTTGACACACTGGTGGTACCAAATTTTCAGGAACTGCTCAACACCTGTGATCTTTTAACCACATCTCAGCTGTGTCTGTAGTGGGACAGCTGGTGACCCAGGTACCCAGTCACATTATAGCTGCATGTGCCAGTACACTGAAGCTGAGGAGAAAGCCCTCACTTGCACTTTGTGCCTACGCTGTTGTGCATTATCTGAAATGACCAGGTTTGGCTTGTTAGTTTTGATACAGATATTACTTGAGATCTCCAGCTACAGCTATTCTGTATTTGCTTAGTGAACAATACAGGTCAAATGGAACTGCTGGAAAAATAATTCCTTGGCCATCTCTAGCTCAGTTCTGACCCTCCACCCTAGACATGGCGAGACTTCTCTGAAAACAAACATTCATTCCTGAATAAACATCTTTGAGATGAGGAACAATGAATAATTACTTCTTAATGTCTTTTTTATAATAGAAGACTATTTTGTCTATACAAAGGAGGAGTCCCTTCCTGACTCCAGAAATGCATAATCTCTCAGCAAAGATAGAGGTGCCTACAACTTCCTACGTTAACGTTTCTAAGCCTGTTAAAACACTACAGACAAAGAAGATGGGTGTGTCATCGTCGTTCAAAGCTACCAGCTCAGAGAAGCAAAGGGACAGATGTTCAGATTCTCAGGAAGAGGAGTGAGAGATCGCATTGGCCTGAAAATAGAGAATGTGAAGTTGCATACCCCAGCCAAGAAGGTAATACCACATCAAGTGTTGTTTCTCAGCAAAAACAGCCACCACAATGAGAGTATGCAGGTAAATGCCTTCACAGAGCATCCAAAAATAGTTGCAACCCATTAAGTACAGGTAGATGAACTGTGACACTTTGCAACTGACCTGTAGAAAAAAAAAGCAGAGTCCAATATAAACTTTTAAGTTGCAAAAATCTCAGCTCTAAATGCAAAATGGAAAAAAATACCACTTGAGTCAAATGTTAATGTTGATTCTGTTTTTCACTATAATTACATTTCTTAAAAAATAGAATTGTCATGTAATTACAATTATACTGTCACCATACCTTATGGTGACAGTAAAGTTGGTAACTGAGTCTGTAGTCTTATTATTCAATCATGAGGACCTTGACCTCAAGCACAATGGCAGAAAGCTGTAAAGATATTTCCCCTTATCACAAACATTGCCACATCTGACCATTGCAATCAGTAGGGAATCTTTAAATTATCTGATGGTGACTACACTAGAAAATGTACTTTGATGAAGTAATCCCCTCTCAGTTTTACCAATCACAACACATAACTACTTTAGAGAAAGATTTATGTTTTTAAAATACATAAATTACAATACTTCAAACTTTAACCTAGTCATAACTGCACTTAGGGCTAGTTGAGAACCTGCAGAGTAGGTTCTGGAAGGGAGCTCTCTTGTTGGCATATATTTGTATTTAGCTTCATTCAAAAAATATTCTTCAATTGAAATGGTGTAACATAACTTATCATGAAGGCTAAAATGTGAGGTTGTGAAAAAGAAGCAGTAGTTAACTTGCAGATTTGGACACAGTAGATTTTTTTTCTTCCTTTCTGAAATTGCTGTGTGTTTGATTGATCTATTTCTGGCACTTAGCATAAAACCAAAAATCCATATTGTTTTACCATGCTCTACTACCTAACTCACTTAATGATGGTTATTAGCAGCTATCTCAAGCCTATTTTCTAGCACTTTAATGAGCTTTTATAGGAGAAAGAGAATTTATCTTTTTACTTGATTCAGCTTCTGGAGTTTTGCCCTAACTTTCACAGAATTTAAATTTATCTTCCAGGTCTAAATGGAAATAAAGCCATAGTTAGGGATTTGTTTGTTTATGTATTTCATTTTCAGGCTCCTCTGTTGCTATAACTCCTAGCCTTTTGGGAGAGGCTACTGATTCACACTTACCCCAGTATTATCAGGAAATGAGAGAAAAATCAGACCCAAATGGACAGCTTTTTTTTTTTTTGCTTTTTACTTTTGAAATACAAAGGTCATCTTTATCTCCCTTCACAAAAAATTTAATTCTTTTCATTTCAACCAATGATGGCAAAATTAAAGTCATAGAAAAGTAGCTGACATCCAAAGTGCACTCCAAAGCTTTTTTTACTGCCCTTCCTCAGTGAATTCAATTATCACAACCTCACTGACGTAATCCAGAATAGGCTACTTTCTTGTAGTTGTTTCAGTGCAACAGCGATTTGTGCAAATTCAGAAAAGCAGTTCAGTATGCTCTGTCTTTTCGAGTGTTTTTACTCTTTCAGAACCTCAAATGTGAAATGCCCAAACCATTGTTAGACAGCTGTTGTACTGCGTAACATGGATACATCATTACTGAACATTTTAACCTTGCCGTATACAACATTTCATCAAGAATTTGTGCCTCATTCATCTCTTCTGCATTGTGGAATTTTTTCACATACAAATTGACAAGGCTGCCCAATATAGTTTTACTTACTGGATTAGTAGCAACTAACTCCTGATTGTTGGCAACTGCAGTCAGTGAAATTATTGTTACAACAGAATTGCAAACAAAAGAGAAAAATAGATTTTTATGCAGGGTAATCCTTTGGCAGCTCAAGCTCCTAGAAAAGAGGAACAAGAACAAATGAATACACGAGGGGACAACTGTGTGTACTTGGGGACAACTCTGAAATTTTGAAATACTAGAGTTCTTTATTTTATTAAGAAGTCTTACATCAACTTGTTCTTCAGCTCCAGTCCAAATTTAATAGAATTATGTGAAAGGTAACACCTTCCCTTAATCTCCATTTTTTGGACAACAGGAGGCAAAGCGAGTACATTCGGTTCCAATCTGTTTACAATGAAGGAACTGCTTTGTAGTGGCTATCGAAGAATTATTTGAATAGCAATAAAAGAATGTGTTTCAGAAGATTCATATCTTTTTTTTAAATACCTGAAGAATTTCCCAATTAACTATCATATCTGAGCTTGAAGAAGCTGTCTTAGCCTACATTTCCATTTACTCAAACCTGTTAAGATTTTTTGTGGATAATTCTTTTACTCACACTCTTATTATTTTATTCCTTAATCCTATAGCTAGAGAAATACCCAAAAAAGTAAAATAATGCAAATCTTACCTTGATTTTGTATATAGCTAAGTATATAGAATACAATTATAAAATCGAATATATAACTGCATTTAATTGCGCTAATCTTCAAGGTTTGCTTTTAATCTAGCAATAAAATAAAGGGAAAAATATATTTTGAAGGGCTTTCTTTTTTTTAAACTGAGGATCAAGAATATTAAATAATGCTCAAAGTTGAACATAGTTGCAGCAAATTTCTGTTGGTCTGCCATTCTAGAGAAACCAAATATCATTCCAAGAGGTGGGAGTGCTTCTCATTCAGGTTTTTCCAAAGAAATTCAGCTTTATAGATAAACACAAAAGACAGAAAGTCTATATGGATGTATATATATATTCAGACCATTGGGATATTAAGGCTTAATGCTCAAAAAGCAGATGATCAGTTGGCACAAAGCTGGGTAAAAATGATCCCTTTAGATTTAAGACAGGGGTACGCAGCACATACGAGCAAACTGACTTGACTGGAGTCATACAGCATGTCAGTGCCAGCAGCCAGGAGCAGAGCCCGGTTTTGCAGGGTGAGCGTTGCTCAGAGAAACATCTCCCATGCACAAAGAGAAGTGATAAAGACTGTGGTACTGTGGTCACTCTCAGGAAATGCTCTTTGGTTACTTTGAAGAAAACTACTGCAGCCTGTGCTGTAAAAAGTCTGTGCTTTATAACTGCACCCATCTATCTCCATTTTATAGACAGCAATATGGAGTGCAGTTGATTGACAAAATGAAATTACTAACTGGAAGGGGATAATCTATCACCTACACATGTGACTGCTCTTCACTGTTAGAGAAAACAGAAAGACATTGACAAGGTCAGCAGGGGACAAGTCAAGTTTGCTAGTCTTTTCAATAGCATGCCTGCAAAAAAAGACACAGTATAGATATTGGTGATTCATTTTTAATTTGGGAGGGAGAAGAACTTTGTATTTGAACAGAAATACAGATATGGAATAGTCACCAAAGCTGCAGGAGTATATTGAAATCTGTTGAGAATGTGATAGATGAAACAAGAAACAAATTGACCCCACTGAATGAGAAACAGTCAAAAAAGACTGGCTACAGAGGAGATTGCACTTCTTGGTTACATTCTTTGCAACCGTCACAAGAGCGTACGAAGCACCCCACAGATACAGGTGGTTCAGATACACAGAGTGCAATACCATGAATCAGGCAGGCAGATTTACTGCAAGTTAAGCCTTGCAGCCCTGAGACATTCTAAGCCTCGTGTCACTAAACATGGGGGAAGGAAACCACTCCAGAAACCAGTGCTGCCATGCAGCACAAGGAACTAGCCTACATGAACCTCTGAGTTGCCAGGTGTTATTTCCCCAAAGAAAATAGAAAATAAAAAGTGTCCAAAATGCAGAACACAGCTTTGGATATTAATTAAATTATAAAGTATATTCCATTAGGCTTTTTTAAATTTCATTTTGTCTTTGGTTTTAATACCCAAAACACATAAAGTTTTGATTATTATAATATGCTATTTTTATGTTCTTTGAATATGTATTTCTGTATTTTTTCCCTATATGGTTTATATACGAAAAGAGAGGCAACACTAGATTCCAGCTAAGGACTTTGTGTAAACAAGTCCTGAAGCACTCTGGAATTCTGTCTGCTTATTGTTAAGATTCAATGCCCAGGCAAGGAAAAGCACGTACAGCTAATGGGGCCATCTCTCAGGGTCATCCAGCAGCTGTTCCTGTTGCATATTCAAACACACCCATCCACACCCACCTCCACCCATGCATAAAAGGATTGAAAGGATCACCGGACAAGAAACAAGAAAGCAAGACTGATGACATTTAAAAATGAAGACTGCTCTTGGTAATAAAATGATTCTTTCCTAAGCCTCCCCACCCTCCCTCTTCTGTTACGCTTCCTATATTCCTTGTTCTGACTGTTTATCTTAGTGACATAATATCCTTTAATCACTTAATTCTCATAATTATGATCTAAGAATATTTGAATGACCTATCCCTGGATTAAACCCTGTGCAGTAAAATAAAAACAGACCTCCTGCTAAATTACCTATTTCCATTCCTATTTTGACTCCTGTATGTCTTGAGCATCAGGGAAAAATTAATTTATCCAATATTTCTCCAAGAAAAAAAAAGGTAACATTTTCAAAAGCACACAGACATGTTTGGGATCTAATTTTTTAAGGTATTCAAACACTGCAAAATTCAACAAGCGAGATCAACATATGCACCTAAGGGGGATTATCCATTTGGCTGAAATTAATTTAAAGTGACTTAGGAACCTCCTACCTCTCTAGTGATCTCTCCTCTCATTGCTTGCCCACTCTTTAAACATAGTGTTGCTATCCTCTGAGAGTGCTGTCACATGATTTGACATGATGCTTGATCAACAGCTTCTTTACTTCAGGTGACTTTTGGCTGTGTGCTTGTTTTTGGTTGGTTGGTTGGCTTTTGGTTTTTTTTTGGTTGGGGGTGTTGGAGGGGACATCTTTCAAATTATAGCTCCCCTTTCTCTGAATTCGCTTTTAAGATTTCTCTGGAATTGTTTTTCTTTATGAAAACCATACAACTATTTTAGCAGAACAAACACATGTATGATTTGGAGTATGTAACAGAACGAGGAAGCAGAACCACTGCAGAAGTTACTTTTATGTGTCATAGATGCATTTTCAGAGAAGATAGGAGTTCCAAGATTATAGACTCTTTTATGCTATTAAATCAAGAACTTCAATCCACTTGGGGATCACAAGTCACAGACTGGTCAAGTATTTCCAATGAGACAATTTGCAGAAGAAAAACCAGAATTTCAAATGAAAAAATAAAATACACAAAACATTTTAATCTTGAAAAGTTGAAGATTTTTTTTAAAACCTGTTTCATTTTTCCTGTGGAGAAAAGTACCACTTTTCTTGTCAAACTTAAAAATATTCTAATGGTCAGCAATCCAGAAAGTGTTGTCTGGAAACCATCAATTGACTAACAGAATAAAATCTTTGGAAATATGAGAAATTCAAAGGCACCCCCACACAATAGCAGAAAGAAAATAAAAAGAAAAAAAAAAAAGGAGTCCACCTGTTAAAGCTATGAATAAATATACAAGCTTCAGCCGATACATAATACATCCTGGTATTAATCTAGATCCTTAAATACCCTTCTGGTACTAAAAATACTAGAGAGGAACTGTACATCCCAAGAGAACAGCCTGCAGAGGACTTTCTTTAGCTTCCTTTAAATTTTGTAATTTCCTTTTATATCTCAACATAACCACAGTCTAGAAATTGTGGTTTGTGGGTCTGGATTAATTCCATGTGTTTCTCTGAGGAGAGATGATCCTTCTATGCAAAGGGAGAAAAAAATCCCTGGAGGGTTAGACAAACATGACATAGTTACAATGGTAGCAAAGCAGATCATCTGCTTTTGCAGTAACTGCCACAAGCCAAGATGAAATTGTCTTGGTTTTCATATTACAGTACAGAAAAATCATGCTGAACTTTTTTTAAAAAATCTTATATTTAAAATCTTTGTTCTCTCCTGAGAAGTCTATGTCAAAGCATTTTTCCTGTAGGTAGTCTGTTAAACTTTTTGTGACATTTATAGCAACAGTATAGTCCCTTTTTAAGGCAAAATCAAGCTTCTTACAAGGACTCAGAGCTATTTCCCGTGTTGATTTTCATAGAATCATAGAATGTATGTCCAGTTTTTCATCCACTACTACCCCCAAGTCCTTTTCCTCAGGGCTGCTTTCCAGCACATCATCTCCCAGCCTGTATCGATAACGAGAATTGTCCCGTCTCGGGTATCGTCAGCGAACGTGCTGAGGGTGCACTCAATCCTGCTGTCAATATCATTAATGAAGATACTAAACAGCACTGGTCCCAGTATGGACCCTTGAGGGACACTGCTTGTCACTGTCTGCCATCTGGACATTGAGCCACTGACCACTACCCTCTGGAGGCAAAGTGCTTTTGGAAATAGTAAGCATTGCTTTTACAGGTCAGACCAAAATAAATTGATTAAAAAACCACAAATTTTTTCATTTGTCCTCATGAAAAGAAGTTAGAAAAAGCTGAAAAGTCATCTCAAATACTGGATTTCACAAAGAGAGGCTACAAAGTTGAAACAATCTGGTTTGTTGGGGATTTGTGGAAATGTCCCAGAACCCAGGGAAATAATGCATATTGAAATTTGAAACACTATATTCCACCAGATGTGACTACAAAGGATAATTTTTTATCAGATATCTGCTACTCCTACCTAATCAAAGTCCAGAGCATGAGAAAAGCAAATCTGAGCTAGCCCCACAGCTGCTGGTGTTATGCACTATTCATATTTTAGTGTTAGGAAAAAATAAAAGTGAGACAGTAGGGTATAGTGGTAAGAAACAGGTAAGAGAGTAGAGTAAATCTACATTATCCAATGAAAAATGATGGTGAGATTATTAAACTAGTGCCAGTTAACAAGGAAAGCCTATATTATGCAGTACAGCATTCGTCAGAGAAAACAACTTGTCTCTCTCAGCTCTGCTCATGTGGCAACACTCCTGGTTTCATCTTTCTACTAAGCCTCATCAGCTTCTTACAAAAAAAAAAAACCAAACCACCAACAACAAAAACCAAACAAACAACCACCAAAACCCATAAAAAGTACCTAACGGAAAGAAAAGTAAGTTCACAAAATGCAAATAAGTAGACTAATTTTAAAAGACCTGTATATGTATCACAACTTTCTTTCAAGAAGGTAACTTAGTAACTGTTAGTGGATATGAAATAATTGTCATAGACAAAATATGGTGAATAAAAAAATAGGATTATTTTTATTATTCCCATTCCTACTGTAGCTCTTAGCCTTACTTTCTTTACAGTTTATCATATTTTGTGACTTTTTGGTAAGGAATTTTAAATATACTTACTTAAAATAAAAGAATATGCCAAGAGAAATCAGAAGTGATGCAATTGAAAGACCATGTCCGATGATGGCCAAGTAATACAAATTCAAAGCAGTCTGCAACACAAGAACAAAACCAAGGACCTGTGATGCATACAGAGCTATTGCTGATAAAGCACGTACTTGTACATCTCTCCTGACTATAAACTGACTAGAATGAGATTAAGAAAATAAAAACATTACAGATAATGATGGGTCAAGTCCAGAATCCTGCAAATCAACATCTTACTAAAATCTCTTTTCGTACAGCACACAACAGATTTGTTGAAATCATCACTAGAATTTACCTCTTACCAGTTAAAACATTATCTTTCTAATATATACTGCTATGTTTTTTTCTGGGTATTTACTTAAATCTGTCTATTTATGCTACGGCAATGGGTCCATTCCTGTCTGAGGCTGGATTCATCTATTAACAAAACTCAAGTAAAACACGTGCTTCCTATATGAATGTATTTATTTTTTCCCTCATGGAAGGATTTTCTTATAATTTTAAGATATTTCTTTCGGAGCAATCTGTGATTATGACAGAGGAAATTTATTTTTCATTCGGCATTAAGGAAGGGCATGAAAAAAATTAACAATGACTCAAAAATAATGAAGACTAAAAAGACCTTGTTTAATATGGCTACAGACAAATTACAGAATTATGAAAAGCTGGGTAGACAAAAGGTAAAAATGAGGAACTAGTAAATTGATATTTGGAATATATACAACATGTTATCATTAATTCTTGGAATTAATAAATATATTAAATTCCACTAGTAACAAAACCCTGCTTTCAGTCATGGAATCTGCCTCACAAAATTTCTCTTGTTCCATTAAATGTAAGATTATCATTTTGCACATAAGGAAATTAAGATTTTCAGGTTGAACCTTAGACTATCACAAAAACCCACAACTATCTGGATTCTATAGGAAGAATTAGAGCATAAATACAAATGCTCATGTACTCCAAACTGTATGTATCATCTGAACTTATTATTACAATTTAAGATAGACTACCTGCAGCTTGCTACATATATTGTCTTTTGAAATAAGATTAAAAAAATTCCAGGTAAAGTTTTGAGAAGGTTATAAGATGAGACAAGAGTACCTCTTTGTACATGCTAGAATTTTTCAAATTATCATTGTTTTTTAAAATGAGGTGAATGTTTAAAACAACCCAATTTAATAGGTTTAAGTAAAACTCTCATAAAAATTTGGAAGTGAGAAAAAACAAGGGTTACCCCTGAAGCACTAAAGCTTGGCTATGTATACATGATGACAGCATTCCTGTGACAGGCCTGTGTCACCACCTGATCCAGTGACTAATTTAGGCAAAGGAGCATGTTAAGGATTTAGAAGAATTCTGCAGAATTTAGAACTGGCACGAAATTGTGGTGCAGCAGGGATTGCTGATGTAGGCAGTAACAATAAGAATTCACCATTCTTCATTCACCATTAACATTTACTGTGCATCATGTAACCCGGCTTCCAAGCAAAGTGAAAATATAATGTTTAATGTAACAACACATAGAATTGTAGCAAGCAGTAAAGCTTTCTTCAGGCTTCTATTCCATTTAAACGATAGCTTCTGATGCATGACAGCGTTAAAATACGCTGGCAAAACAGCCTGAGGGAAACTAAGTCATTATTCATAAAGAACCTGTATGGATCTGCTCCTGTCTGAATAATATTCTCTCAGTTTCCAGCCAAATATTAGCAAGAATCAATGAATTATAGCATCTCTGTTAACAGAATTAAACTGCCATTAATGTATTCAATGTCTCATGCTTTGAGAAAAAGTAATACAAAACTGCCTTATTATAATCTATTACCACATTTTCTCAACATGGTTTGTAGGTAAATACACTAAAGCACTCTCAACAGCAATGATGCAGTTAGGATTTCTACTACTTATCAGTATTCTTGACACAATCTACTATTATTGAGATGCAAATTAATTTAGTCTTATCTTGACCTGCATTTTATTTTCCTAGTTCTTGGGCATTTACAGTTTCAATTTACTGAATGTTTCATTAACATGAAGAGTACTAGTGGACATACAGCCGAGGGGGCAAAATATGCAATTTTGCCCATTATATCCTCACATATCACAGAGTATCTCAGAAAGAGGGCATTTGGAGGTTTACCAGATTTTTTTCCTTTTTCTCTTTTTTTTTTTCTCCCCTAAATCTGTTAATGGATGGGTATCTTCAAGATAAACTGAAATCTATAAAAATACCATCTATACAGATACTCACATGGGTATGTGTGTGCATAGAATCTACCTTTGGTGTATAGAAAACAACTCTCACAAAGTGTTTTTCTACCTGGCCTGAGATAATTTTGGATGCTTGCAAAATTTCACTTCTATAAACACAAACTATAGGTTTTCCATTTGTGTGAACAGCTCAATATCTCAGAAACTGAAAAAAATGGCACTGGAGAGCCAGGACACAAGACATACACAGAAAATGGATCACAAGCCTATCTAACATTTCTCACCATTTACTTCCCTTTGGCCTCTAAAGATCCTGTGGTGAATCCACTCAACTACAGTTTGCCTACACTTTTGTGAAAAAATAAAATAAAAAAAAAAAAAAAAAAAAAAAAAAAAAAAAAAAAAATCTCTGCTTTTCACACTGGAGAAAAAAACAAACATCCAAATTTTACTTAAAGCTGCCTCGAAGCTATATTAAGCCTAAGTAAAACTTTGCTGTGCATCTGCTGAAAATCTGTAATCACGAGTTAACTGGATAAACCCATGGACTCAGCATGTCTTCCAGAGATGTGCAAACCTCCTGCAGTTCTGCAGAGCTTGGACTTTACTTCAGAATTACAGAGCAAAATGTAAAGGTCTGCTCTTACATACTTTGCTTACCAGCAGATGACTGTGGATGATCTAGACAAGTACTAGTACCTACACATTTAAAATACACATAAACAAAATTACAATCATATTATTCAAGCAGTTATCTGTAAAACACAAAGCAAGTGGGTTGGTTTTGAGTCTGTTTTGCAAAATTTATCCTTTTTATTCAACATGCTTTCTTTTTTTTTTTTTTTTGCATTCTGATGTTGCAACAACTCTGCTGCCATTCTAGTTTTAAAACTTGTGAAATTTTTCAGATCATTTTATTGACACTGGTAACGTGCATTCATTCTTTTCCTACCTTCACTTTTTCATGCGTATAGATATTACACTGAGTATAGTTTGTCCATGTCCTGTTGCTTTCTGGGTGTCGAAACCAATTCCCACTTGGATCACAGATCTTTGTAACTTTTTCTACAGTCAAAGTAGATGGAAAGAAAAAGAAAGAAGAAAAAACACAACAGTCAGCACTGAAGTTCTACTGCCTGTTGCCTAGTATTTAATGAAGAAAGATTGGCAAACAAATGACAGTTTTATTAATATGACTAGAGAGGCATTGCTTGTTACTATGAATTCTGAGAAACTAAAGGCCATTGCTTTTGCTTGGCAAGGGCAACTGATGATGTGTTTTTCTTAAGAAAACAAATAGATTTCCCTCCTCCAACCCAGTAAATATCAAAACATATCAGACTGTCAGAGAACTACCAGAAGTGACAAGAATATTTAAATGGCTTGTTTAACCTCCAAGATCTCAACTGAAGGCTGACATCCTATCAGAGTAAATTAGGATTGGACAGGCAGGAAAACATCAACAGAGAAACTGCTCAAGAACCAAACCAGAAAATTTCTGGGACCATGTAATAGTTCCTATCATGAAATAGAAAGAGGCCTGAAAGGACCCTAGGAAATACCAAATGCAGCAAAAAGAGACAAGAGTGGAAGTCTATGACATTTTCCACATGCTCACAGATGCAAAGTTCAGCCCACAGAAATGTGAAAAGATTCACTTGTGGGAGAAACTCTTGTCGACTTCAACTGCTAAATTGATGTAAAAGAATAAGTCATATTTCTGCTTGTCTGTCAGACAGAAAAGCTCATCTTTAAGAAGAAAAAACTGTGATCTAACTTCAGTGTCACAAACACAGATTTCAGAAAAGAAAATAAGTAACTTGTCAGTTTTCTATGTGATAAAGGGAAAATGCAAATAATGAACTGAAATTCTGGAGTATTGGTGACTTGAGTGGGGCAAAGAGGAGGCATCAAGCACCCCAAACCTAATTTTATTAAGAAATAAGTTGATGTAGAAGCCCATGAACACTCACCTGATGGGTTGAAATCCTGAAAGTAATCAGGACAACGCTGTACTGACACGGTTCCGGCAGCAACATCACTCCAGCACAACCAGCCATCCCATGTCCTGTTACAGTAAGGACCTGCAAACAAGAGACCTGATAATGAAATAACTCTTCTTTCATAATAGTCTTTCAAAAATAAGATGTAAGACTGCATAAGGTAAGTTTCCCACTTGTAGCAATGAGAAAAAAAGACAACAGAAACATAATATTTAGCAAAAGTTAATTACAACCCCACTTAATAGAAACAGTACCTTATATGTACATTTCTTGGAACACATTTTAAAATCCGTCATCATTCACCTTGAAACAGTCTACATCTTCAACTTACAAACCTCAGATCTAGACCACAGTAGGCAAAACAAACTAAATTAATTGAGATCAAATAAAGCACATTAACAAAGAGCCTTAAGCTTGCAAAGATGGTTTTACTGAATTTATTTACATTTTGGATGTATGCCAAACCTGTACATATGTTTACTAGTTCATTGACAACATAATGGTATCCTAGAAGCCACAAGAAAGCCTGGCTAGGAGGCAGCCACAGCTCCTCTGCCTTAGGCAGAGCTGAGCCTGCAGCAGTCATCGTGGACAGACATTTCTCCAAGTGCTCCAAGGACAGGGAATCCACAGTGTCCCTCAAGAGCCCATTTCAATGCCTCACTGCACTCGCACAAATTGTAACATCTAAAATAAACCTCCCTTGAGAACGAACTGGGGTTTTATAAACAAATCCTTTCCCCAAATGCACACAGAATGACTGGCCCTTTTACAAATTTGAAGATATTTTTAGCATCTTCTTTCAGTTTTCTTTTAAAGACTTAATAATGCCCCCCCATCTCAAAGGCTGCATTTTTCAAACATCATGTAATTTCTCCTCATCTGAAGATTTTCCAATTTGTCCAGATCCTTCTGAAGCTGTAATGCCCCAGGCTGGACATAAGCTTACTCTGTCATACTCTTATCCAGACATTCAGTTTCTCCAAAGAATCATTTCAGAAAAGAAAAAAACTCATTGTAAAAGAATGCCCCAAAAGCCTTTCAATATTTCGAGAAGTTACGAAGTCAGAAACTGTGACTAAAGCAACAGGTAGAGTTACTGAGGTTAGCTCTGTATGAGTTACTAGAAAAAGCATTAATGACACTAAAACAACCCTCAGAGCAGGGAAATTTTAAGTATCAAGATATTTTCAGTTTGTAAAGGCACACATAAGAGCATGAAATGATATAAAGTAGTAAAATTAAGCAGTTGTCATTTTTTAATCTGGATATCTACTTAAAATAACATTTTCATATCAGAAATAAATGCTCTGTGTTATGTAAGAAGTGGTGCTCTGGGCATGTAATATAAGATATCATTTTATCTTCATGAATCCCTAAGTGATGTTTCTAAAAAAAATGTACAAATACAGTTACAGCCTGAAAAATTATTGCTACCAAGACAAGAAATGAATATAACTAAAGGATCCTGAATTACTGTAATTATATCTGTCAACCATTTGCTTTTGTAAAACCTTATAAGAAAATAATCTCTACCTTCTTTCCTATGAATAGGATCTTGCATAATTTTCTGGTAGCATTCATACTGTGCTGTCATAATTTTATTCCGTGTAACACTCAGTTGAGTGAAGTCCTCCGTCATATTCTGATGCCCTTCAGATGGTATAGCAGTGGCAAAAAACTAAGAGGAAAAAGACTTTTTTTTAGCAAGTCGTACAAACTCTAATACAAACTTTTTAAAACTTCAATCTTTTTAAAGGTCATATTTTAAATATTATTTTACTGAAGAAAAATGATCTTCAAATCTTATTACTGACAATATAATTTTGTGGTTTTCTGGTTAATTTAGCAATTCTTCTTACTAGTGAATCTTGACAAGTATCTCCTGAATGAGCATGGGGAGTAACAATCTGCAAGATTTGTAAATAATAATGGAAAAATACATAGAAAGCACTGAGGCGGTCAGCACATCAACAGCTTTTGCAAAATCTAGTAAAATATACCAGAGCTACATTAGACTAAAAGGCATTTGAATCAGGCCCAAAATGATCCTTTATTAAAAGGCTTTCCATGTACTCTATGCACTGAAGCTTTTGGCCTGTTTAGAACTATTTGGTTTCTCTATAGTCCTGTGGACCATAAAATCAACCCTCAGAATACAAAAAGGTATTCAAAAGACATGACTTCCACTTATATAATTATTTAAAATAAAAATAATAATAAAACTTAAGAAAGTGGATCTTGATAAAAACTTGAACCTTTGAAGTACATTTTAAAAATAAGTTAAATATTTTCTAGGAAACTTCATGGAAAAATAAAGCCACAGATTGAAATACGGTAGCACTGTCACACAAGGAATGAAATTAAAAGTTCCAAGATGTCCTCTGAATCTGAGTTAGATGTCTCCTCCACTCTTCCTGGGGTCTGCCTAATACTGCTTATATGCCACTTGTCAACTGCTACTGTGAGGTCCTCTGCTAACAAAGGATATGCTAGGTTCAGAAGACGTAAATACTATTTCTGTTCCTTTACCATAGGAATTAAAAGGAGAACAGAAGGTAGATAAATATCCTGCTGTGCAGAAACTACAATTCAACACCAGATTAGTTGTTTCTGCATTTCCATATTAATAATTTCTATGGTACGCTGTAAACATTTGTTAAAACTGTAAGTGATTTTAAAAAAATACATAAGACTCACCACAGAAACTGATAAGAAGAACAGCAAAAACATGATCCAGTTTTTTGTCATTTTTATATCCGGTGCAATTAATTTTATATTGTAGTTGAATGAACTCAAACTGCAATGGAAAAAAGATTAGGAAGAAATTTAGTAATTAATGAAAGCCAGAACTGATAAAAGACTTCATATTTTCTTTTTGAATTAAAACAAATCAACAGGGATGCTCTCAATTTTTATTCATACATAGTGACGCCATGTGATATACATGGAGATGTACAATGTGATGTGAAAAAAATGCACTCAATCACCAGTAGTGAATTCCAGCAGGTTTTTCCTGCACTGTTGCCTCCATTGCCTAAACTAACACCATTTCTCCAGAGGGTTTGTCTCAGTCAGGTAGCTGGTATGAACTCTAACAGATATGTAGCACTTAGCCCTGGGAGATGAGTTGACTTCTCAACATCTCTGCCTTTGGGCAACCATAGCAAACTGCAGTTCAGTTTCCTCTAAAGCAGACTTAGACTTACACACACACACTGATTTCCTCTTCTCTTCATACCAGCTGATTTTTAATTATGCAGTTTCTGGAAGAACTGATCTAGTAAGGAGCCACTTTATCTTGAAGTTACAACTTTGCAAGGATGACAATGGCAAGGCAAGAATTAATTGTGATTTGTAAAATAGTTTCTGTTTCTGCAGTAGCTGTAAACTAGTTTCTTTAGCTGCAGTAGCTCTAAACTAGTTATTGTATATGTAGTTTGAAGAAAACAGAACTACCTAAATCAGCTATAACCGTCTTACAGCACAGACTATTGGAATTGATTCTTGAAGTGGAAAATGCACCTAAAACATAAAATATACAAAATAATTTATAAAGAATCTAGATCACTTATTAAGCATAACCCTGCTGTGGCAACTCCCTCAAAAGGAAGGGAAATGTGTAAGAGATTTCTCAGATAATATTTTACTGTGTACCAAAAGATCCTGAGAATGTCACAAAACTAAGCCTGGAATTGAAATAAGAACTTCTCTTCTGCTTGTATGGTAGCAAAAGCCCTCTCCACATTTAGATTAACCTATTACAACTAAACGTCCTTTCAAAATCTAAGTATTAGCATTAAGGAAGCTAGTATCAGCCAAAATAAAGGCGAACAGATCTCAGCAAGTTTAGCTCCTTTGTACAGATTAATTCACTACAAATAATATACTGCTACTTAAGAATAAAACTCAGGTACCCCAAAGGTCCCTCATGTACCTAGCTCATAGATCCCACTACTATGAATCACGAAGGCTGTTGGGAGCTGCTGTACCTACACGCAAATCTGCCTCCCGACCCAAGCCACATTCTCCCTTGGATATCACTTGCTCTTGTCTTTGGAAGTTTTTCTTACCCAGCAGTCATGTCCTACAAGAGACTGGTGGATGACGAATAACTGATAGTGCAGTTGTCCTGGCCTGGCCTGGCCAGCAGAGGAAATTTTACAAAAAAACCCACCCTTTAAAAAAACCTGTCTTATTCACAAAAAGCAAACATTATATATCTACTTCTTTTCTGCTTTTACACTGAGACTATGTCCTCTTAACACAACTATAATACAATGAACAGCATTTTGTAGGATATACTGACTACAAAATATGTGATCACTGCTGTTTATTGTACAGCTTGATACAAATACAAGAAATGTGTTGTTAACTCAGTTACTGTTGTGCCTGTTTAACCCAGACTAAAACTGTATCAGTAATCTTCCTTCTATTTTTACCACTGGCATGCAATCCTCTAACACTGATTGCTGGAAATTGCACAGGTAATTCAGCAAGACACTGAAATTCAAATATCCTCTTCTTAAGGCTCTTAAAACACTGACAGGAAGACCAATTAGCACACATGAAATATATTCTTGGTTTGAGGTAATCCTTCTCTGTAAAACCCACACATGCTGAGAACTAAAGTGAACAAATAATTATAAAAAACACTATCAGTTAACTAAAGAAAAATCTAAATATCTGTGCAGTGACTAAGATTGACTGAAAATGAGATATAAAAGGAGTTTATATATAAATTAGAAAAGAGGCAATATGATTTCAATTCTGCATGACAGTTGGGAGCAAGGGAGATTAATTCAAACCTATCAAAAATATTATTAATTTTTATTTGTGTCTGTTTAACTAGGAAGGGGAAAAAAAACCCACTGGCTTTCTAAGGAAATTGGAATTAACTACTTGGTTATAAAGTGATTGAGTAATCATCTCTTTTCAAAATATGCCAAAGCACATCTGCACAGGGTTACAACCCATAAATGATGTGCACCTGACAAGCAAAGAGACCAATTGAGTATAACATAGCAGCCATAATTTAGTGTATGTTTTTCTATATGTGTATACAACAGATCAAAATAATTTTCTCCATAATAGTCCCCAAAATCCTTATGCCAAAACAAATGTTGGATGGCAAATTTAAAATGCATATTCAAATATTGGTCTCACTTACCCTTGCTAATTTTAATTTATCTAAATGATACAACATCATATAAACAAAGGTAAAATTTATCTTTGATTCACAGTCCATCATTATTTCTGTTTCACAATATCAAAAGTTACCCTTTAGCTCGATTCCTTTAACAGTCAAAATTTTTCATATCTAACAGTTTTGTAGACCTTTTCTATCAATTATTCCAGTATCCACTGAAGAGTCATTAATGCTTCCCAGGACATAAAAGTTTAAGTCGAGTCTACAATACGCTTTATGCTTTCCACTCATTTCTCACAGTTGCTAACTGTGAAAAACTTACATATATATATATATAAAAAAAATTCCTTTTTCTAAATATCACTACTTTTGAACTTAATTACAAAATCCAGGATGAAGGTCATTCAGATGTCTATTTGGACTTCAGGAAAGTATTTCTTGCATCACTACCTGAATTCATTTACTTAACATCTATTCCAGTTAGTTTGGTCAAGAACTTTCACAGGAAGATTAAAAACTCTCTTCAGAACTGACAGCAACGTAGCCCATTGACTGAGGTAGCAAGCCAGTATTGCTAAGTAAGTCAGGCTGATTTTACTAATCATCTGTTCTAATGAGATGAAAAGCAAATATAATTCTCAGTAAGTTTCTCCCTCTCAGAACTGGAGGTATAAGATGCACAAGGAAAATAGATTAATAAAAAGAGACCTATTCTTAGGTTCTTTAAATAATAATGCTTCACAAGGTGTTCTTCTGCTATTAAATATCTTTGACAATTCTGCTGTGGGGAACAGAGGACAACTGGATTGGACTGAGATTAATTTGAGTGTATTGAATGTCAGCTTAAGGGACAGGATGGTGGAAGTTTAGACAGAATCCCCTGGCTCCACTCTGTGACAGTGGGAATCTGAACAAGAGCCAGCAGGACCGTGATTTACAATGATAGGTATTGAATGACGTGAAGTCAGTGGACACAACCCTACAACTACTAGCAGTCCTCTGGGGTTTTTTCCCAGTAAAAGGGAATGTCAGTGGGAAGAGAATAGAGAATTGCAATAGCAAATCAGATCTTCAAAATCTCATTTTTATTTTTAGTTCATATTGTACTGAAGACTGGAATAACTTAAAAAAATATAAAATGGAACTGCTTGTTTTTTTCCTCTTTATTACGTTTTCTGTTACCCAAATTAATCACACTCCAAAGGCCAATATCATGTTTGTCACTGATAGCAGTGACATCTACTGCATAAGAAGGAATTAAAAAGGAACTGGAAGCTGAGCTTAGCCAAAATAGTGACTGGTATAGCTTTAACAGATGTTCACAGTTCTCTTCCTCCTGCTTTCTCTACAGAGCCATCCTGCCTCATCAGCTGTTTCTACTTTTAACCTTTTCCCATCCTCTCAATAAGAACTGTCATCCTTGCTGAGCTACAGACACTTCCATTCCAATGATACAGCAAAGGGGTTAAAAAAAATGGTCAGCAAGAAAAATTATTTTTTTAACTTCAATCACCTGACCAATTTAGTACAAAAGAAAAAACACACACAGCTTCTACCTTAGCAGTTGCCCTTATGTCTAACTTTAAGTGAGAATGCAACTCCAGGAGTGGGATAGGCATGAGAGTCCACTTGTGTCATTGCATATACATTCATGCACATGCACAAACATATTTTCACTAATTGCTAATCTTAGATTACACTAAAGTTGAACATGTGCAAATACAGATGTATAGCCTTCCTCTCTGACTGGAAATGGGGATCAGAATGGCTATTTTCCTGACCACCTCCCCCGCCCCGTTGTCCTAGCACTCCCCAATTTTGTTTTGTTGCATTATCTCAGAAATAGCTACACATGTTATTTTGTTATTTATGGTTCTTTTTCAAGGGAGGCATACAACTCAAAGTATTTAAAACCCCAGGCAATGTTTGGCTGTTTCAGGCAAAACCAAGTTGGTAAATGCCCAACCCTTTTGAAGCGTCCCTAATTTGAATTGCTGTAGTACACTGTAAGAAGAAAACAGTAGTCTCATATGGAATTACACATAGTGCCTTCACTTACATCTCCACTCACATGAATGTTCTGGGAAATAGTCTGCCTGCAGAGGGGCAGGTTCTCTTCTGACTAAAAGGGTTTTGCAAGTGGGCAGTACCAGCCAAACATTAATACAAACCAGATTCATTTAGTCCTGAAAGTGGACTACAAAAATCTCCACGCTTATCTTGGAGAGCAATGCAGGGCAATTTGGAAATCTTCCTAATCAGGTAAAATGCCCTCAATTCTGAGAGAACCACTTCTGACAGGATTTGGACCAAGCTGCTCTGATGGTATCGCATAACAGCTCACAGCTGTATGTGTGGGAATTACTCTATCCTCCTAAAAGTTATGGAGTTAAGGAGGCTCAAAAATAATAGTTACAGAACAAATCTAATGAACTCTGGGTAGCACAGTTTCATGACACTAGAATTCCCTACTCATCACTGAATTAAGACCCAGGCATCGGCAGTTACAGACTCCTAAAAGAGGTGAAACCAGACATCAAAAGAGTTTGATCCTCCCTGAGATGATTTCTACAGTACAGAAGCATAAGCTCTTCACAGCTTCCAACAGATTTCATTGCACACACTCATTCAGTTAGTGACAGGGCTTGTTTTTTTCTCAAATGAATTCTCTTTCACTTGAAGGAACTGGTATATTACCCAAATATGTCAGATTCATATGTTGCTGGATTTTACAATAAAGAAATTTTAATTTACTATGCTGTTTTAAAACACTGGTACAACTCAATTGTGATGCTAATGGAACTGCCGTAAAACATTCCCTGCAGTTATGCTTTCAAACCCCCAGTATGACCTCCTCTCTTCAAATCAGATAGTGCATACATCAGGAACAAGAGAACAACAAAAATAAAAAACCCCACCCCTAATATTATTTTGGATCCATTAGGAATACTATGACAGGTTGTTGTGTGTATCACCAATTGGTAGCAAGCAGCATCATAAAAACAGAACACTGCAAAGAGCTCATCTGAGAAATGCAGTGGCTTACAAAGGGATAAACTGAGATCCCTTCTTGCTCTGCAGAAAAAGAGAGGCTTGTAGGGCACATGAAGACCTCCACAACTGAATCATTAATTAGGAATGATTAGCAATACTCATATAGCCACCATGAAAAGTACTATAGGAAATAAACTCCAAGTTCATAAACAAGCCGAGTTTCTTTAGCCATCTCGTGCTCTGAACCCACAGCATCACTCTCACACACGGAGACGTTATAAAAAAATGCCACAATGAAACGTTCCTCCTTCTACCTTTCTTTCAAAGAGTTTTTTCTAGGGAGCAGTTGTGGCACAATGGCATCTACTCTCTTCCCGAGGATTAAAATAAATAAAGAAGGAACAGAGCGGCATATCTCAATGTTACTGTTCTATTATTTTGTAACAACTTCACCATGCATTAGATGGTAGCTCCATACAAGAAAGAACTCACTTTATTTCTTGGGCCAGATGCTATGCATGTCTCAAGGTCTCAGGCTTATGGCAAGTAGAAAGTCAGGTTTAGTTTACAAAGATGTTTCACATCTTTTCTTCTCTATTAGCATGCAGATTTTTTTGTTTTTGTTTTTGCACCACTCTAGTTGCTGGCCAGAGGCCTTGCAGAGATTGCAGAACCATCTGTAGATAAGATTACACAGATTAAATTACTCCTGTGTACTTTTCCCCATTAATAGCTTTTGGTTACTGTTCAGCTAAGTTTTGTCTCCTGCACCCAACAGAAATTACTAGCAGTAATTAACAACACTCTTGGCCAGTTCTAATAATAACTAAAATAATAAGAACCTATCATAGAGTTGATGGTGGTGCTAGTTTTTCCCAGGGAGTCCTCACTATTTTGTAACACTTGCCTTCTTCTGTTCAGTTCACAGGTCTGGATGACATTGCAAATTATCCTAAGAAACACAGGCTATGGAGGTCCAGTTAAAAACCAAACCAACCAACCAACTAGAACCCAGAAAAAAAAAAAATGTAACCCTATGAATGAGGGTTTGGAGGAGGAAACATCCACTAGAACATTCTGCAATTTCTGCTCTTGGGCAACATTACACCTCTCCATATAAGAGATTTTAGAGCTAAGATGTTTTTCTATCTTTGTCCATCACATCAATTTTGGCTCTTCAAAATAGGATTTTCACTGATAAAAAAAGGAAGGGTATTTCCTCCTTGCTTCACATACACAAGTCTTCTCTTGGCCTCTGTGCTTTCAATGCCTTTGCTATAAATTATGATGGCTCTACCCCTCCTTCTCAAATATGATGAACTTTCTACTGACTTAAGAACATATGAAGCTAGCAGTAGCAAATTCAGCAATCGCATGTGGAAGATAGGCAATGACTCAGTTAGGGTTATAGCTACCATTTGGCAGCATATCTAACTGTGCCAAATATGTGCATCATATGAATGTTAAAAATATGAAAGCAAAGTAAGATTATTTAGAATAAATATAAAAGAACACTCCACACTTCCAAAATAATTTCACAGTGTTTTCTTGGTTACAGTATTTTCTGTCTAAAGTACTGATTATTTTATCTTCTAAACAGAAACCTTTATCAGCGTCTGACACAATGCAATACAATGTAACTTTCTGATTTCCAACCTGAAACGAGAGAGAAAGAGCTGGCAGCTAACATAAAACAACCGTTACTGCAGAATTCAGTTCCCCAGTAACACACTTCTTCACCTATTTTATCAAAATATAAAAAATTCAGGATAATATTTGCCCCATTACTTATATTCTTAAATGATAGAGGATTTTTTACACTTATACAGTGATAATACCTAAAATGCTTCCCTCTTGAGGAACTAGTTGTTAAACAAGGCAACTGAGATTCTAAAAAAGCAAATCTTTATGAACAGGCTGACAAGGCTTATTCTCAGAGATGCAATTGTGATTTCCAACTGTTTACAGTTATCAATGCCTCCAGATTTTTCAGTGAGTGTTAGTTGACTATCATTCCTAAGCACCTGTTATATTTACTTTACAAGCTTAACCCTTTTCATCCCATAGCCCTAACTCAAACTGCACCTTGACATCTAAAATCCATCAACATAGCTACATATATTATTAGGCATAACTCACTGAGTTCAGTTCAATGTTCTGTAAGCCATGGCATTTAAATTCTGTCGCATTCATTCAAGCACAAAGAAACTTAGAAGGAAGACTACTCTACTGAACAAAGTTATCTCTAAAAATGCTAGAGTGGCCACTATCAAACACCCTGGAAAAGATTATTAACAGAAATGAAGATGACAGCAGAATAATGAATGATCAAATTCCAATATCTGATTAAGATGATTTAGTGATGGTACTTCTCTTTTTTCTACTCTATTAATTTCCCACTAGAGTAATCTTAAAACGTAGTTAAAAACACATTCAGTAAACTTTCCTGAAAGTTCTCTTCCTCCAAAGTGACTGCTATGCTGTGGCAAGATTGTTCCAATTAAAATGTTGTTTTAAATACAAGGGGATTGCTCATGACATCCTCTCTTTCCCATGGATTTCATGCTACGAAAAAATTGGAGAGCTCCCACATTCTTATTAGGTATATTTTAATGCTTCATTACCCTTGGTCAATCTGTATTCCTTGTGTGTTCAACAAAAAACAAACAAACAAACAAACAAACAAACAAACCCCCCACAACAACCCTGTAGCTGAAACTGGAGCAAGATATCCACAGACATGCAGTAAAACTTCACAGGCCAAACCTCAAAATTCATAGGGATGTGTTACTGATGTGACCTCAAACCCAGTTACACAGTATAGCAAAGCATCGCAAGTATGCCACTGGAGCTACTGAATCTTCCTGCCTGAGCCCAAATTCTATTGCTTCATGCCAGACACATATCAAACACAGTGAATGCTTTAAAGATTTTAGGAGAGGCCTTCAGGAAACACTGAAGGGTGTGGGGGCAGCCCTTGAGAGCGGACATTGACTTCTTTGCTGTGACTCAAAGGAAGAGAACAGAGGACCCTAACCAGATGCCGCAATTAAAACAAAAATGTTTTCCATCTTGCTTTCCTCAGCATGCGCCTGCTGATACCAGGAACAGAAGTATAACCTTCAAGGGACTCAATGATTCCTATGGATCCCTTTCAACTTGAAATATTCTATGGTATACGTGAAAAATACAGTAGATTCCTCCAAAGATTTCTCCACCTCTGAGCAAAAATTATTACTGTTCTGAATTAAAACAATGGCAGTATGAATTTATGAATTCATCAAATAGACCTTAACGCTTGTATAAAAACCCTTGCTCAGTTGTCTGAAGTTATTTTTTTTATGAGATACTGATTGCTTGAAAGCTGCAGAGAGTGAAATACTGCTACGTGTATCCCTTTCAGTCACTGTTTTTATTTGAATGAGTCTGTTTGATGCTGTTTACAAAGTAATGACCCAAAAGAGATTCAAAGGTTTCTTTGTGAAAGCGTTTACAGCATGAAGTAATTTTCTCAACTGGATGTGTTGAAAAAGCATTTTGTTATTTCTTCATTGACACATACTAATTTTATAAGAACAGTATTTCCACAGTTCAAAGACTTTTCTCAAGGTCAGAGTAAGGCAATGGGAATGGGAGAATGGGTTAATTAAAATTCAACAGGACTCACTTTTTTTTAGAGCATAGCACTCAAGCTTTTTCTCACTGGCCTCAACCCAGTTCTATAGTTACGCATATTCTATGAAACTCCCAGGTTTTATATCAGTTTTTTCTAAATTCACATTTAGAAATGTGAATATTTACATGCAAATATACACAAGCATACTGTCATTCAGTTATAAATATTTGTATAAAGTTTTAAAATATTATTTTTAATTAAATTATTAATTTTTATGTGGACCATGCCACACTAGCAACTTGGAGCAGGGTTGAGGAGGGAGCAGGTGTCCAGGAAAGGGAACTGCTTATGCCAGCGTAAACACAGTGCTGCTGCAGACACTGCATCAGAACCAGTGTCCTAACTTCGGGTTCACCATTGGTCAATGACTTGAACAGAACTGATGAGTTAAATATGCATAAACTCTCCATGGAAATGTCAGAAGTACTGTGATTTTGTGTTGGGATTTCTCTTTCTTTTTTTTTTTTTTTTTTTTTTTTAACATGATACTAAAAACTAAAATATCCCCAAAGCAGTTTTCATCAGCAATAATTTTGACCTGGCTGAGAATGAAATTTCAGATGGGAAGTTCATGCCAAATACCAACATTTTCTCTCATAGGATAATTTTGATGCTTTTACTATTTCAAAAAAATTCAGGTAAATTTAAAGCAGCTTTAGAAAAATTCAGCTTGGTACACTTACTCAAAACAAAATAAACCACCAGCTATTTCAAAGTCTTTACCAGGTCAACCTAAGTCACCACAGTTCAGGACATTTCCTTTTAAATTTAAAATTTCACTTGCCAGAAGTCAAAAGTGCAAGATCTGGAATATTTTACCCTTTGAATATGAGACAATACATGTTATAATGTTCTAAATTATCAAAACTACTAATCCGTCCCACAGCAAAAGCCAAGAACAAGCAGCAGCCAAAGACAACCTTTTGAATTCTAGTGGTCTGAAGCTTGCCTCCTTTGCTTTTAATTAGCTACATATATTTCCCATCTTTCCTATGTTTTTTCATCTGTTATATTCTTGAAATGACATTTCAGCAGCAAATGTTTTAAAACGGGCTCACACAGAGCATGCTAGTCATAAAGAAGTTTGTGAGACTCAAGAAAGTTAAAAACCAGAAGTAGTTAAAGCTAATCTAAAAAGTATGGAAAGAAAAGTATGGAAAGAATACAGGTTTTTATTTTTATGTATAAATCCCATTCTCACAAATTAGCTGCAGAAAGCATCTTAAAGTAGACATAAAGTAGGCGGAGTAATAAAAGGTTTTTCTATCCTCTACCTGCATCTCCTTCAAGTGAAGACACCACTTGTACCAAGACATTGCTACAGCCAATGATATGTTACATTAACATCATTTTCCGTCAATCTGAGTTAACATTAGTGTTGACAAATTCAGGAAAATATCATTCATCAAAGTTTCAAAATCTTATAATTGGGAATTCCCTTCAGCTTCATCCACACCCTACCACACCCACAGGAATATTGACATAAACACAACTCTGACATAGACTGAAGCATACAGGAGTGAGGAAACACTTGTTTTGCTAGAGTTGCTGTCAGTTTAAAAATTAATTACAGGACCACAGCAATTAATTAACCAGCTTAACAAAATGAGAAGTGAGCTCCTTTGAACAGGAAGCAAATTGCTACCAAGTGACTACACTAACCTGTCTGATGGTATTTGCCCTAGGCATTCCTCATTCTGATTTGAAAGTGCACATGAAGAACACAAAACAACTGGCAACAGTATAAACGTGAGTCTCAAACTTTTCTTGTGTTACATACAATCCCCCAAAAGCCATTGATGACTGTTTTGACAGCAAAAGCCATATTCAACCAACTAGAACATATTTATGTGGTGATCTTTATCAATTATCTTTTGCAATGTCCACTTACTTTTAAAAGAATAATTTCTCTTTTAAATGAGGACAGTCTTTCAGTCTGAATATGGAGAGTATCTAAGTAGAAATCTTTAGCACTAACTGAAATGATACTTGTATATAATTTCTGAAATATCACTTAGGTAAAATTTCTTCCACCTGAAATTGTATACATCAGTCCTTACTTGAAAGTAATAAACTAACCCTTTTCTAATTTTAAAATTTGTCCATCAATTGTCTATTGCAAAGTCGTAATTCTTTTTTTTGAAATACCAGAGATTAACAACTGCTGAAAACTGGTCGAACTCGGGACTAATTTGCCTTATATTTCAGCTGACATTTTATTACACTTTCCTGCTGTTAATAGAAAAGTGATTCTCTGCCATTGAAAAATTCTACAGGCAGAGCTTATGCTGCTGGGAAAGATGTTAAAAGTTTGAAATAGCAAAAGCAGTTGGTGGGTCATCTAACAATTCAGCTGGCATGCAATCTATAAGCCAGATGGTCATTTGATGGTCAAGCACTGGACTACTTCACATCCTCTGAATGAGAACTGCAAGGACGACCATTACTAGGATTTCAATGTTATTGCATAATTTCATTGCATACTACAATCTTTTTTACGATGCATTCCATCTGTTTCACATAGCTGTATAGTAACACTGCAGCAGAATGAAAAGTATCATTGCACATTATCACATAAAATCCTCTGCTCTTTGTGAAGCAAAGACTTTATAGACAGTGCCAGCTGCAATCTGTAGGAAGCAGTGTGAATGTTTCCATGAATTCAGTTAAAGATCATACGCTCAGGGTGTGGCCGTGGGAAAGACTAATGTATCTTACACACAGTCCCTAAAGTCCAATTAGTGTTCCTTTAATTACAAACAGACTTTTCCATATCCTTTTGCAGTATTCCACCCTGACTTACCTGAATGCAAACCAAAATAAAATATTAACTATGAACATTAAAAATATTACATAAACTGGACACAAAAATCACTGCCTTGATAAACTCAAGTCTCACTTGGACAAGGTACTTCATGGAGATGAAATATTACATACCAAATGTAATAAACCATTACAAGCACCATATCTACAGCAGAGGAATGAGAATCAAGCACAGCTATTCTGGTCATAAATTATGTATAAATGTTATTTATATGTTATTTATACATCTAAGCACATTATCTCCCCTGCAAATATAAAACTAACAATAATACAAAGGCAGAAACATGTAATGGAAAATCTCAGTTAAAGCCTGTCAAAATTGCAAGCAACTGAATATTTCCACTGCAAACACAAAAAATACTAGGTTGCTTTAGTATAGGTGTCCATATTTTCTGCATACTCACATCCTGCATTTATTTTCCTGCAGAAAAAAGACTGACAGAGTTCTCATACTGATTTCACACTCCATTAAAAAATCCCTGGTGGAAACAAAATGCATGGAAATTGATGGGAAGCTTTCATAAGGACAATGTCTACCAAAATTAAAACATATTCAACTGAGTTTATAATTCTACAGACCAGTTCCTGCCACTGGTCTGAGTGTCTCAGGTGTAACTGCAGTACTCGTATTCACTAGTTTTGCTAACTGACTTTAATAGCAAAGCTTGGACGTCAACCTTTCAGGCATTACTTACCTCAGACTGAGGTACCAAGAGTCACTGTGAAAAAATAACCTTGGTAGGAATTTTTTGATCTTTTCCTGCACCTTTTAACTTGCTAAGACAACTTAAAAGGCTCATCCCTTGCATGCACATGCATTTTATTCAGAGTCTGAACTCGCACCCCTCAACTGTTGCCCTCCCAAAGCTGTATTTGTGTATCCTGTTCCACAGAGCATGCAAAACTTCAAATTCATCTTGCTGAGAAATTTTGCTCACAGCTGCTTGCTTGGCAGGGATCTGGTTGGTGGGGAGGAGGAGGGGAGAGAGAATTTTCCAAGCAATGGGGAAAAACAGTACAAAACATTCATCATCAATGGCCTTGACATTGCTGGAGCCGACGGAAACAGCATCACCCAACTGATTCCATGCAAGGGAACCATTCAGAAACAAACAAACAACAATATCTCCTGCATTTATTTCTATTGAGGTAGCGTATGCCAAGCTTCCTTTGGGGAAATACAGATTTCTCCTGCATTGGCTTCCTTCTGCTGTTGACAGAGCAGGATATTTGCTAAAACACAGCAGGTAATGAACGTGATAATCTGAATTAATCAGCATATATGGTGGAGAAAGAATTCTGTTCTCTTCTGAACCTGTAAGAACAGCTTTTTCCACGCCCCCCAAAGGAACTATCAAGTGCTTTATAGGTGATACACATAACTGGACCAAGAGCAGACGGAAAACTCCTGTACTAATTCTTATCTGGATGCAAGTCTTGCTGGCAAATGAATTCCATAACAGGTACATGTTTTATTGACTCTGTAAGTAATTTTATAGAAATAAAAATGTGTGGCTATAGGTACAGGTCTACACCATTCAAAGAATAAGTGACATTTTGTGAGCTAACATTTCATTGCCCTAATATCTCCAGGTTTCTCAAAAGAAATAAAAATTTGCAGGAATAAAACCTGGTTGGTTTCCTCCTCACTCAGTAGAGAGTATTAGAAAACAACTACTGCACTAGCATATTTTATAACTGCTCAATAATGAGGACAGTGTACCAAAGTCACAAAATCATCCTTATGCTTCACTTTCTTTTGCAATATCCCACATTTTTACTGACTGTGCACTACTAAACAGTTGTTGCACATCACTCCAACACTAGTGGCATTTTAATGATGGAATTAATTATTCTGGATATCGCATAAACATTTTGTAGATTAGGAAGCAAACTACTTTTTGCTTTGTCTAAGCAAAACAGAAAATGGATTAGATACAGACCCTAGTCAAGAAGGACACTGACGACTTTAGCTATATTTGGGTTGCTCTCTCCTAAAAGACATAATCTCCCAGATATGAATTCAGTAAGATGTTGAGATACCAGTAAGCACCATTTGCAACCACCAGACTAAGTAAATTCATCCCCATATCGTTGCTATGGGACAACTTCTAACTTTGAAGTTATTTTGATCCTCAGGCTGTTTCATTACACCACTTTACAAGGCTATGGAGAAGAGAAATAAACCTTTGATGAGTATTTTTAAGGAACAGAATTTTAAATCTGAAGTGGCCATCACCCAGAGATCTGAACTCTGAACCCCTCTTGGCTAGTCATCTCTGAGGGTCAGACATTACAAGGAGGATGACCCTAAAACATCTGTTGAAAATTAAACTACCAAACTGATGGGAAATTCAGACTAATCCAAATGTTGGAGCCAAATCAGCTACTGAAACTATATAGTGATAACAAACGTGGAATGATTAGACGATGAAAAAAATTTGGTTCAGTTTTAAAAATCAAGAAACAAATTAAAACCCCTTCAACGTAGTTTTTCCTTTAACGTCACAGAGAAGTGCCAAGAAAGAACATAAATGGAAGATGAGAGTAAGAATTAAAAAGTCAGTTGCTATCTTCAGTAAGGGTTTTGTGAAAGAATTCTTAAGCAATGACTGTCTCTCACAGACATACCTATTATGAGAGGTATTTTAACCAGCTTAACGTCTGACAGACAGTCCTGAGAATCTAAATGTCTTTCAACTGCCAATAGAGATATAATTTTAATTCTCTGTAAGATAGAATAGCAGCAAGAAGTGTAGTGTTTAGAATAAATCTACTTTGATTTACAGTTCTTGAGAGGCCTACAAAAACCTAAAATAATAAATTTTGAAGGATATAAGGACTAAAATCCCTCATGTGTCTGAGAAAAAAAACCCAGAATTTAAGTGATTTGCCCATCACCACATTGCATGTTGTGTCACATCTGAGGTTTAAATATCCACTCAGCAATTAGCTATGTATTTACCATTCATTTCTGTAGAGATTGTCATCAAAGGGACTTCAAAGAGAGAATAAAAGTCCTTGGATTAAGTAAGGAAAACCCAAAACAAATGAAAAGTCAGGAAAATATAACAGAATCTTTCTGCTGATAAATTATCAGTCATTTATTTTCTACACCAGTCTTTCATTTGTAACTGTACTTACTGGTCTGTAAAATGGTCTCAGACAAAAAAAAATAAAATCTGTTCTCAGGCTATGGTCTGGACACTAGTGTCTGTGGTATCACTAGTGACACTTCAAATGCTGAGCTTAAAGAAATATCTCCCAAAAGAAATTCCCAGTGTTAAAGAGTTAATTGAGTGAGAAAATCTACCTTAATATTTTCTTTGCACTTAAGAAACATGAAGTAGGCTCTTTGCATACTGTGAGGTGAAGGTATAACCACTACCTAAAGTGACCTCCTGCACTCAGCTCTATGCGTTATCTAATCCCTTGTTACCCATTTCCAAGCACTCACTCTAAAGATTGAATTGCATATAGTAGCATTTTGGATGTCAATTTTTCAGCCATCTTAATAACAACTTACACTATGTGCCCCAATAACCAAATAGGTATACCTTCACATTGTGTACTACTTGCAATTTTCAACGGATAGCTCAAGGCTACCTACTTTGTAGTAACGTGTAATGAAACACTAGTGCTATATTCCACTAAGTAACAGTCACCTGCAATATACAGGCATTAATAAAGGTGACTTAAATACTCGATTTTAACAATCTGGCAGTCACACTGATTTTTGTAATCCCTTCATTTGTCCCATAGAGCCCTAAGAGGAATTAGAAATCTATCCCTAGACACACAATCACAAAGGCATTGCAGCTGTTAATCAAGCCATCACGACCTATGAGAGTCCTGAATGCACCTCTATAGTACCCCAGACAAACTAAAAGCATGTGAAATGCACGAGGTTTTAAATATTTCTTGATTTTTAAAGTGATCACCTGGTGACAGCAGCCAAACTCATTGTCTCATTATTACTATTTTAAATTACACAATTATAGCGCCAGAATGGACTGCAGTGAGTAAGTAGTCTGACCTGTTAAACATTTGCCAGAGGACAAGAATATTAAGAAAGGACAGCATAAGAAAATTATTATTACTTGAAAAATAATGTATTCCTAGATTAAAAATGTGAAAACTATTACAATGTAAAATAGAATACAACTTACATTAAAATAGTATGCATAATATACGTAGGAGCTAGATATCCACTTTATATCATACTTGCTAAAAACTAGTGTCTGACAATTCTCATTACTGAATACCAATTTTAAAAAGCTGCAGGCATAGGATTCAAGTCTTCATTTAAATTTGGAAGCACTCTCTCAGACTAACAGTGATTTTGGACAAAGCTACAGTCCTTTTAGTTGGGGAAATTTATTCATAGTGGTTGCAATACAGCAAGGATTCCTCAAATCTCTGCACTCAAAACAATAGAACTGAAAGGGTGTTAACTTCAGAAGCTAATTGTAGTTTTTTAAGTACCAGCACCATTAACAATTTTAGTGTCCCAGGAATACCCTGGGGATATTTTCAAGGTGCTAGCTAATCATGATAATCCTTTCATTTTTAATTGATCTTTTACAATAACAAAAGGTGAGCAACACATATGAATATTGCAGAAAGTGCAAAAACATCAGAAATAAAACCACTGTCTCTCATTTCAATTTTTCTACAAACTGCTAGTATCACAATCAGTCCCTAGAATTAACTCCATTTATATGACAGTTGCAATCTGCAAACACATAGATGTAATTACATACATCCTGCATCTTACCAGTGCTACTCCTCGTGTGTATAGGTAATGAGAGTGATCAAGACCAAAGGTTAAGTCCACATGCCCAAAACACAGGCTCCTACTGCCACCTCCAAAGACTACAAAGAAAGGGCAAATTGGTAAGGAAAATTTTCAGAGAAACCCTAACAAGAGCCAGAAGAGTGCTATGAAAACTTTGGGTGAGACCCCAACAAAGAGCTGAAACATTGTCGTGGCATGGTTGTCCAAATCCAGAAGACAGCTGGAGAAGCGCTGCAGACACAAACTGTGCAGTTTTCCAGCAACTGTAATCTATTACAGTCACTAGGGCAGATGAGAACTGTAGGCTGTGTTTAATTTTTTTCTGTTTACACAGGCTTTTTTTTAAACAATGTATACCAGAAACATGGACAAATGCAGAAAAAATGGAGTCATTTTTGCAGGAAACAGCTCCTCCCAGAATTTAAATGACCAAAAGATTCAAACGATCTTGAAGCATAGAGAGTAGGTGGAGGAAAGGGTGGTAATCTTTCACAACAAATATTTTTTTTACTTAAGTATCATAATTTGTTGAGCTTAGATCCTTGCTTCTGCGATTGTAATTGACACTGTTGGGCTTTAAATGGCAGCTCTGAAGGTATAATCTTATAAAAGCAGTACACCAGCACCCTTCTCTGCTTCCCAAAAGAGCTGAAAACAAATATATCTTTGTAAAAACAATACTTGACAAAGAAATATATATTCAAGGAGAAGTGGCATATGTAGTTGAAATAACACCAGGCTGTAAATCTAGATAGTACCTTGAAGAATTTGTAAATTCTCTCAAATGAAGTATTTTCACCACATAAGTAAGAGCTGAAAGGACCAAACAGAGTCAGCATTAAAACAACAATAACAACAAAATGCATCCGCATTACTGTATCAGTTCTATGTTTTACTCAAGGTCTCTTCCATGGACCTTTGGTGACTGTTAAGCTGGAAATTAAGGGCCCAAGAGATTTTTTTTTAAAGCAGTAAGGGATATCCTGAGTCCCAGCCATCAGCCTAACAATACAGCTTCCAACAGCCAAAACTGTGCGAATTGTGTTATGAGCATCACTCATTACCACACTCTATGCTTGTGGAATCTTCATATATCTGTATTTTAACTATTAAAAGTGTTTTATTTATGAAAGATGCTACAGCTTAAGTAACAGGTTCCTACTCTATAAAAATCAAGCTATGATTTTGAACTACTTTTTATTTCTCAGTACATTCAGGTAGTCAGCTTTGAAAGCTTCCCTATGTAATTCTAATGTATTTCTTGCGAACAAAAAATTTGGCTGTGAAAAGTCTATTCCATAATTCACTTTCATATAATTTGCATTTCACTGACCAGTACAATATGTAATTTTCTTTATGATAGCCTGTTCTAGGCTTCAAGGCAAAATAAAATAAAATAAAATAAAATAAAATAAAATAAAATAAAATAAAATAAAATAAAATAAAATATCCAAAATGAAACCAAAATTTAAAAACCCACCTGGTTTATATTAAATTCTCATTGAAAACTATCTACCTATCTCCACTCTTTTCTGCCATAAGATAGCTCAAGTGCATTTCTCTAAGCAACATCCTTTGTCTCCTGCAGGACTGTCACATAGGTGGAGCTGATCACTGTGGGATTGGATTCATTTCTTGGCAGAAATTATTATGACGTACTTGCCGCTATATCCTAAGGTTTGTTAGCATTCCTCGTCCTAGCTGTATCTACCATGTCCCATAGGGATAACTAAGGCATTATTGCAGAAAGCTGTTATGTGAGCTATGGATTTCAGAATTTTATTCTGCAGAGCTGCACTTTTGTGGCATTAGCTACATTTATATACAAGGGATGCAATGTTTCAATAACTTCCAGTGTTATTCACACATTATTTCTTGTTTGTACTAAAACCCATGGAAGTAAGAAAGCAGAACTGCTTAAGTTATAAAAATCTACAATTTCTAAAGGCAAGTCTTAACGCTCTTAACACAATTTATCTCCCATGCAACTGTTAAAGAGCTATGAGTTGTTTAGAACTGTGAAAATCTGTTTAAGTCTTGTCATTTTTTGGTACATTTGACAGTTAATTTGGATTGGGGTCTTGTGATTTAACTGCAGAGACAGACTTGTTGAGACAACTACAAAAGTAAGTCTTCACACATTTATCATTCTCCCTGTGCTAATTCCATCCTTGCAGCCTGATTAGACATTGGGAATTGACTGTCTATCAATGTCATTTCTTCACTGTTACTCCCCTTCAGTGCTTCTGTGGCTTGTCAGCTCCCTTGGCCCAGAAGTCTGGGTGTGATCATGACTCTTCCCTGAAAAGCTTCTTCATTACAGGAACAGTGATTATATTTCTTTTACTCTTCTCCATGCTCCATTGGCCCTTAACACCACCATGAGAGAAAACAGTAATTGAAATGTAACCACTGTGCTCACATCATATATTATTAAAATACAGAATACTTCACGCTCACATTAATAATCCAGTTCTCTTCTCATGTTGATGTAGGGAGGAGCAAGATTAGAGTAGCTGGTGAGTACTACTGATCATGTCCTCAATAATGCCGGGTGCTCAGTTGGTCTTTGTGCACGTTTCATCACCATTCTTGGAGAAGTGAAGTTGCTGTCTTAACAGGGTACTGCCTAGCTGGCAAATATGCATTTTGTCACTATGACAAATAACATTAATGAGCAGGTAAACTTAAGAAAAGTCAAAAATAAAGTTAGGGAGCTGTTGTTGATCATGACTTTAAATAAAGCACAAGCAAGCCTTCCTTTCTGTGCTAATTCTAGGAGGAGAAGCAAGTCAACACAAATAATGCCTGATAATGATGAAATACTGTGTTACTTTAAGTAGCCTGGCATATAGCTTGCATAAACACTAAAGATCTTTCATTCAACTGCTTTCAGTCACTGTTTTTTTTTTAAAAGTCTGGATAATACTATACTATCTTTGTTATCTAAATTTGTGGTTAGATAAAGGTAAGTGAGTTTCAGGGTAGTAAGTTCCCAAGACCATCAAGGAGAAATTATTTTTTCTTTACACAAAGCACTGCAAAAATAAATTCAGTTTCTTAGGCTCACACATACAATTTTTTCATTTCAGGAAGCACCATGCACAGGGTACAGACAGAAGTCAAAAGAAGGGTACTAAAGGTGACTGGCCTAGATCTGATTGAAGATGGGAAATCATCCATTTTGAGTGTAAGGGTTCCAGTTCAATTATCCCTGTGAAGCAGCATTAAGTATTCTAAAATAAAAGTATGAGTTGCATTACAAAAATATAATATCCCTGTGATATTCTGATCCCTGAAAACAACATGTCACAGCTAGCAAATCAAAAACATCTGTTTCCACAACATTAATTGGTCTTATGAGCAACTTGTTGTGAAGCCAAACTTTTAAAAACTTAAGAAAAAAAAAAATCAGGATTGGAGAGAAGGTGACGGTGGGAAAAAGAGAGCTCAGTCTCAGTATGTGTAAACAAATTTGCACTTTTTTTTTAGTTTACTGGAGACTTGGCATGTTTGTCAGTTTTACGTTTCTGAAGCTACAGCTACAGTTGCAAGGTACAAATATGTATAGAATATGGTATGAATATATGGTATAATGATATATAGACCATCAGCATTTGAAACTGCTTAAGCCAGAAAAATTCTGGTCCTTGTGTTACAAAAATTATCCAATAGCTAGTTAAAATTTGTAAAAACTAAGCTACTTACTCAGGTAGGTGCAATAGCCAGGAACCAATTCAAAAATTAAGAGCAAATGAAAACAAAAACAAGTTTTTCAGCAAATACAAGCACATACCTAAACCATCTCAGACTTGAGAACAGACTATTAGTAGCAAGTCCTCTCTGACTTGACTTTACCGCTAACAGCCAAGAGCTGGATTTCCCCCTCCTTATTTACAGTGAATATATTTTCATAAATCTCTCAACTAATAGAGGAATCTTATGAAGTTTATTCCTATATACAAATATTGCCACAGAGCAGCTGCAACAGTACTCAGGTGCTAGAGAAGTATATTCTCCCCAGAAAAGTACCTACAACTAAATAACGATAAATTCTAAAAGAGCACCTTAACACATTCTGTAGTCAGTTGTGCTGACCAATGTTTTTTCCCCTCACATTCATCACACAGATTAAGAGTTTGAGTTTTTCCTTCTAAAAAGCAAAATAATTTAATCTTGTGTGACCATCAAAGTATTTTTGGACAATATGGATGCTACTGGCATAAATAAAATTTAAACCATGCATATTTTACTAGTTTACCTATTAAAGAATAAAGGAACCATGAATAGGAGTCACCACTACATAATATATAGTTGTCCATATAGGTAATGTATGTCAAATGTGTGTTTCTTTGAATGATTATGTTTACTGATTTATATCAGTGAAAGATGAGAAACATTTCCAGTGAGCTCAGTCCTACTTCCCTGAGAAAAAAAACAAAAACAAGAAAGCACCAGCTGCTTGGCAGGACTCTGCTAGAATGATAACATGGTCTCTGAGCACTCTTGTTCAAGCAATGGAATTAATTACTGATGAATATTAACACAGCAATAGCACTGACAACTGCATCACCTATACTGTCTAGTGCACATGGTGGCCACTACTTTAATACAGAGCTTTTCCAGAATTATTTTTGCATGTATTGTACTTCTAGAGTAATATTTGAACAAAGTAGTTGACTGTGTCTAAAACTATGAAACATTTACATCTAGCAAAGATTTGTTAGTAAGGAGGATTTGATATAGCAATAGCATACAAACTCATTATTAAATCTACCTAAAACTAACCATAAAAAAGCATTTTCTTAAATAATATCCACCCATGGGTTAATCTGCAGTAGTGACACAGTCATAATTAGAAAATGAGTATGAACAGGATTTATAGTTCATTCTGCAAAATTCTCACCTTTCTCTTTAACAGATTGTCGCTCATAAAAAATAACACTTATTTCTGAGAGAATGGTGAATAATCCATCTGAATAAAGAACTACTGACAAGGGAAGGGGACAAATGAAGTTCTTATACAGTTGAGAAGACAAGACTGAAAGAATAGAAAAGACCTAAAATTATGCAAAAATCTTTATATAAAAAGTGACAAGGGAAGAACTGCAACCACCCCCCCCCCCCAAAAAAAAAACCCAACCCAAAACCAACCCAAACAAAAAAACCCCACAAAACAAAACAAAAATCAAAACAAAACCCACCACACCAAAAAACTCAACCACAAGCTCTGCTGTAATTTTATGATTGTATAAGAATCTACACTTTTTTTGGATAATGTTCCAGATTTTTTAGTCTGGAAATTTGGACAGGAATCTCATGAGAACAGGCTTTCTGGTGATATTTTAGATACTCCCAGGTTATAAGCCTGCCAGAAATAATGCAAGAGCAGCCTTTTTCCATAGTATTTTGGTACTTTGATTCCAGCTCCGGCAAAAGAGTAGGAACTGCAGAGGCGTGTGAACTTTAAAGAGAGAGTGATCAGTAATAAATCTATCTTTCTCCTTTCCTCACCAATGCACAATACAGTAAAGCCTGAATTTTGGGGAAGACACAAGAGGACTCTGATTTCCTTTGAATCACTTCACCCTTTTCTAGTTTTGAAAAAAGTATTAGTTGGTGTTATTTAAAGCAAACACCCGACAGGAGTCACAGCTTTATTCAGTCTGTTACCAAATGGTTTTCTAATAAAAATCAAGGATATCTGTCTGTCTTGAGCACTGTGTTGTGACTTCACACACAGGATTCCTGCAGGTTACCGATATGTCTGGTAAATAAAACAGGATGTTACAAAGGTTACCTTCCCTAAACAAAACAAGGATCACAGTTAATTAGTTGAAAGGCTGTGAAAAGGGATCTTCTGTCAGGAATAATGGTAACATGATTGCTACATTTGGGAAGGAAAAAAAAAAAACAAAAACCCAAACCAACCAACAGCTCAGATTTTGTGTTAGTTATCCCTTAACACTGGCTGCAAAACCAGAGGTAGTTACATTCCTGCAAATAATGACGTAACTAGAATTTCCATGTGTATATCTTGAACTTCTTTGAAAGAGATGCAATTTAGAAACAGGCCTTCTGATAACCATGCTCCCATGCAATCAGGATAAAGTCAGTCAAAAGGTCTACTGGGTGAAGAAGGTTTTGGATCAATCACTCTGTATTACCCATGTAGGTTTGTTGAGCAAGGATTATTCTATTCTTTGTTTTATTACAATGCATACTGTCAGGTTATATGTGGAAAACACAGTAAGTTCTTCCAGAGGGTTGCAGGGAAGTGGGAATCCTTATCCTAAAAATTTGGGGATACAGATAGCTTTGGAAAGGCATCAGTCCAAGACTTCCAGAGCACAGAAAAAGAAATGGAGCAAAGATATATTTGGTTGCTCCACAGATATTATGCTAGATCAAAAGAAAGTCAATAGGATCAGATGGAACACAAAGGAAATGAGAATGAAAAGAATTACACTTCAATCTTGTTTTGCTGTTTTTAGCTAGAAAACAAAGTCTAGATACTGGCAAATTCACAGCAGCAGCACTGTTGTCTCTTTGAAAACTTAAGGTTCCCCAACACTGGGGCAGGAAAGGCAGTTGAATCTCTTCAAACAGACAGCAGTTGCTTGATAACTTGGTGAACTTCCGTTAAGCCCAAAGGGCCACAAACACACAGAATCCATACGACCTGTGACATCTTCAAACACTGGAAGTTGTTAACTAAGTGCCCAGCGTCAGGAAACAACTGTCTGTCTGTGACAAGCTGAGTTCATCCCCTTTTATGGGACTGGAACTAATGTATTTTCCACTGGAGTATGCTTACAATCTCTCTCTTGAGCGAGTCAAGAGATTTTCAGCAATCAGTTGCAGGTTACCCAATTGGAAACCCAACAGAAATAATTTTCAACCACCTTTGTGGTCCCTTTTCTGGCATGACATACACCCAAGAAACCCGGTGTTCTTTCAAAGGGTCACCCTCCAAGAAAACTCAGCTGATTTAAAAAATCCTCAGACGTAATCATTTTGACATTTTCAATGCTCTAAGCCTTTAAGCGTTCACTTTAAAAAGTTACAAATTGATTCTGGAAATCCACATGTATTTCTTGGAGCTTTTTAAATTCAAAAAACTGCTTACATATATGCATATAAGATCATGCGGTGTTTTAGGAGAAATACATTAAATATTGTGATGTAGTTAATGTGACAGAAATATTGCTGATGGCATTAATAAGTTGCTTTATTTTTATATTAAGCAGTGCACACTCCCCTTCCTATATCAAGCGATATACATTAGGCATGGTAAATAATTACTGAGCACCCTCTATGTCTCACCTTTCAAAAGGAGTAGTTGTGTGAACTCAATGGACAAAAGGAATTTTCTCCAACACATACTTTCTTTTCAAATATTTTCTTGCTGGTCACTAACTTTTTCTTCCCCATTTATAATCCCATTTATAACTTTTATAAAAATTGTTGCTGGTTTTGCAAGCCCTTGGCCTTATTTTGTGCTCTGCATATAATCCATATAGTTTCACTACGTATGTGGAACTGTGTAAGTATACTACTTGTGACTTCAAGGATTTTGTAGGATTGAAGACTCAAAAGCCAAATGGAGTCAGAGAGCTGAAGAAACACAGTTGGTCTCTGACACTTCCAATGAGCCATCTGTCAAACTGGAGAAAAGCTGTACAGTTTGGAAAAGTTTTTGATGAATAGCATTAATACAAATCTCATCCACTGACACTTCATGTCAGTTAATATGTTTCTTATTCTGCAAGAAGCAGACTCACATGTATATTCCTCTAGTGGCCGATTCCCCCACCCGCCTCATCCTTGCATGCAAAAGAAGGCAGCACTGAGACATGCTGTAAGATATTCAGCTGCCAGACTTCCCCCTCACAGTTCTGCTAACCTCAATACTGACCTACAGTACCCTTAGTTTTCCATTCGTTAGACTCTATGACACAAATATAGCCCAGTATTCCAAATTGGGCTGTGTTTATTCCAAGAACACAAACAAGACCATTTTCACATCTAAGAAAACGATGTGTTTGATTAAAGATTGAGACATTTTCAGACAATGCTGAAAACATATGTAGTTTTCATCAGCATCCCAAATCCCTGTGGACTGGTTTCTAGGCTATGCTACAAATCCCTGGATCCCAATCCCAAATTCACATCTTCCCAAATTTGACTGAATCCTCTTGTTTGAACTCCTTATTTCACATTAGCTGTAAACTTCCTTAAAAGTTTGCAACTGTGCCCATTAGTGGGTATCCTTCAGATGAAAATTTTTAATTTAATCTCACATCACAGAAACAATCCATGGTTGCTTCAAAGGCCCACTAGGTGCTATTTCTTATTTTCACCTTGTACATGAAACTGACCCTTTTGATTCCAAGTGTTGGAAATTATGGAAAAAATACCCTGTATGTCAAAAAGCAGCACAGAGAATAAACTGGTTTCTTTTCAAACTTCAAAAGCAAAATATTATTTTTAAAACTATCTATCTAGACTTTCAAATTCAACAGCCCATCATAAGCTTCTGTGATTTAATTTTGCTAAATGCACTAGTGCAAACTAGAGTTTCATAGTGAAAAAAATCCTGTCTCTTTTTCTCATTACCAATGATGGTAAATAAATACCAAATACTTACAAAATATATAATTTTATTATAAATATTGAAAAGCAGCTTTCTACAGAGCTATTAGATTTATTTCACCAAATTGAACTTTGTTAGAAAACAGGCAGTTTGTAGCCTTACAACACTAATAACAGGGTGCTGACAAATGAAACAAGCTGGTAAATATGAAGCTTGTTCATAACAAGATTGCACAAGAAAATACACTGTAATGACCCTGTCTTGAACATCCTGTAATAGCCCATTGTTCCTCTCTATTACTCTCATTCAGCAATTTTTTTTTTTAATAGCGGATGCATGGCAGCAGAGGAACCCATGTAATGTGGGATTGCACGTGCACAGATCATGGCACATAACTGAGGTGAGAAAAAGACCCTGGAACACTGAGAGAAGTTTTGAGTAGGCTATTAACTGGATGCAGAGCCTCACAAAACAACTCCACATCTCTGCATAACTTGAGTAAGACAAATATTTTACCTATAAATGCCTGAAGGATTTGTAAACACTGAGGAGATCAGAGAATCATTTTACCTAAGAAGGACAACAAATTACAAGAATGGGAATGAAAAAGGAAAATCATAAGTTTAAATTCTGAGACATCATGGATTCTTACAGTCAGTACATTAAAAGTTAGCACGGTAGCAGAAATAGGAAGAACCTTCCCTTGCACAGATCAAGAAGAGATGTAGTAATAAGCATCTTCCATGTGTGACAACTGGATGTTTCACCCTCGCTCTGCATGAGAAATGATGAGCTAACTTATCACCACAGTTACTGGCATCTTAACTAGATCATGTACTGTAACCCAGCATCTGCTTCTGTTGCCAAATTAAAATACTGAATAGACAATTAATTTGGCAACTCTACTGTGAATTAATGTCATACACATAACTCCAAACACAGATTTCTCACCATCTAAAGGAATCTTTCAGTTTATCCAAGTGGCTATGTATGAAAAGAAATGGCTTTTGACTGACCACAGGATACCTGACTCAGCTTTGTCTCTGCAATTAGAAGGTCATGCTAAAGGCAACATCAATCCATTTACTGATTCGTTCAGTTTACTTTCCTATGGGAACTACATTTTGAGGTTCACATTTTTTTTCCTTGTGCATTTTTCATTCCTTCCATCATTTTCTCCTACTTGGTTCCTTGCTACCAGACTTCACTGTTTTACTGTTACTTAGTGTTAAAGGAAGCAAGAGTTGGACAACTGTCCTGCTTAAAGCTGTAAATGTTTAAAAATATAAAAGCTTGGAAATCTAGGAAACAGAATGGCTAAAGAAATTGTAAAAATAAAATAAAACAAAACAAAGCTCTGTCTTAAGAAGTCCCAAATGCCTGCATGGTATAATGCTATTTTTGAACACTTTGGTTTGGCAAAAGTGCATTCCCCGAGGAAGCTGAGTTATCACAGATAACTGTCTATCATGCCAGTCTGTCTTCAGTGAATAAAACATATTTCAACAGTATCTTTTCTCCCCTTGCCTAATCTGACTTAGAAAGCTTAATGCAATTGGTCCCTGAAGTCTGCTTCCAATCTGGGCTCTTTTGATGCTGACTTCACCCTAAGGGTATACACTTAATCTTGTGGATGGCAGTATACACTGACACGCTCTGGTGCCCCAGTGCCCCTGCAGAGACAGCACAAGTATTTTGCCATCCTTCCAACAAACCCTGAATTACTGCCATGTCCTTCACTGGGCTGTAATGTGACTCTGGGAAAAGCTCAGCATGTCAGCAGACTATTTTATCTCTGTAGCTCTAAATAAAAAGTGTCCAGTTAAACTACATTGGCTGAATTCTACTCTTGGATCGCATGCATACTTTTTAGAAGAGGGATTTTCTCTAGAGAAGAAACTCTACTTGTACAATTTCTTCTGAAATAACTGGGGGAAGGAAAAAAAAAAAAAGACCTAGGCTCAGCAGCTACCCCATGGTTCATGCTAAAAGTTTAAAAACATCTCAGTGAAGTTTTTCTACATAGTTTACTTGAAAATGCCGAGATAGAGCATCCAGCATGCAGGGTGGGGGGACACAAGGCTCTTCTAAAACCATGCTGTGACTTCCATAATCAATCTAAGAATGACATTGTCAAGAATTGGAGACTGCTCAAATCATCTCCTTTAGTCAGAAATTAAGCATTTCCAGTATGAGAAACTAAACATAAAATTAAATGAATACAAATTAATACCCAGTGACTGTACTCCAGACAGAATTGTTTGATATTCCAATTGCAACCATTACTCTTGTTTTATATAAAATCACCTATATTCTGATAGCAAATAGAAATTAACAAATTTTCTATTTCTACTTTGCTCACTGGTGTGTAACTTACGTCAATTGCACTTATGACATAACACAGAGAAAATTATAGAAGAGAGAAGGTTTCAGATCATCCTTAGTGAAAAGTGATGGTGTATGAGATTCACCAGCTCTGTGGGGCAACAAGAATGCTGCAATAGTAGCATTTAACTTGATGGGAGTTCTTACTCTCATTTGCATATTGGTTTCCAAAGTTATTCTTCTCTAGGACTATAATTTTCCCTGTTTGTTTTCAGCAGAAAGGCTTTGATTTCCCGATGCATGTACATGATTAACAGATTAGTAACGTTTTTAAAAATCCCTCTTTTGCCACTCCTTCCAAAATAGAGAGAGGAAAAAAAATAAAACCAAACCAAAACAAAGGAAAAAAAATAACAAAAACCCCCAAACCCCCACACTACACTGGCATGCACATAACCACAAGAAAGGTTACAATTTAGTTCAGTGTTTAAGTGCCCACTTAGATGTTAAGCATGAGGTTTTTTTCCAATTGCTAGCTACAGAGAAAAAGAGCACAATCCTGGTGGCCTTCAATGTATTCTGAGGCAATAAACAACACATTCAATAAAAAATGAAGAATGTAGAATGGTGGCCATGCAGAGAATACTTGAATAGCATTCAGGAAAGAACATTAATTTTGGCTTTCCTGAGCTTGTTTAAACTAAATTTTTCCCCAACTAAATACTAAATCCATTTTAAAAAAGGTTACCTATCTCGATACTCTGTTACGGTACACACATCTGTTGTTCCTCTTCAAGGAAGATGACTATGAATTTCAATATAGAGTCATTTATGGAAAGGTTTCTCTCCCCCACCTCCCCCTTCCAAGAAACTAGACATGTGAAGACAGATATTTCTCTTTGAGAGGAAGGATAAGGCAGAGGTTAATTTAATCTGCATGAGCCAGTATAGGATAAGCTTTTGGAAATATTGTCAAGCCACATTCTTAATGCCTGGCAAAGTGACTCATTCAGAGTCATCACAGGAAAGGAAGTTGAATAGAATAAAAAACGGAACAGGATGGGGGACTTAAACAGGAGAAAGAAGTGAGAGAAAGGAAACTGGATTGTTTATAAAGTGGCCTGAGGTTACAAGTTCTATAATGAGATGAATTTTTTTAAAAAAAATATATGTGAAATATAACTATACACATTTAAAATATATATATACATATCTATGCCTATATAAAAATATATGTATGTATGCATGTATTTATAAAAAACAACTTCTTTCTATTTGAAGAGACTTGTATTTGTGGATCACTTCCAAAGCTCCCTGCTGGGGTATTTGTTTCAGTACAAGGTGGTATTAACATGGTAGGGGAAATAAATGAAACCCACAAGTTTTTACCAATTATGCTCCTATTCCACACCATATGGAATCCACAGAATATGGAGTTATACACTCACGTACAAATCCACCAGAATGCAACAAACACATTGTTATACCATTCCTTAAAGGAACACTCTGTGCAATAAACAAGACTGTTTTCCATTTTCCCCAAAAAATAAAGCTTGTACTTTCTTGTATTCTCAACTCAGTGCAACATGAAAAAGTTTTTCTTCTCCAAATATTTTTACTGAGAAACTTCACATAATTAGCCACCTATCATGTCAACTTTAGCTAATTCAAACAGAAAACAATATGTAGACCATTTCAATAACTATTTTCACTTGCAGCAGCCTACTGCAGAGCACCTCCTTGGATTCATAGTAACTGAAAATGCTTTACTGGTACAACTAGAATTTCCATTGACAAAAAGAATAATTTTGGTTCTCAGAGAAGATGACAAAAGCATTTTTTAATATCATAAGGGCAATATCCAACTGATTCCTAGCTCTTTATGTCTCAAAATTGACACCTTTGTGTAAAACTTCTCCTTGTATAGCCCAATACTAACTACTATGCCATTTTTCATGTTCGAAGGGATACACAGGAAGATGAACACACCCTTTAAATCACTCAATTAAAAAAAGAAACTTAAAAATTAGAAGGGCATGCATGGTCACAAAAATATTGTGGAAAAATATATTACAATAATACTAATAATTTGAATAATTCTAAATTCTACATCTCATCTCCCAGTAAATTTATCCCTGTTTGCGAAATATTCCTTATTTAATCCCCAGAGTGACACCTGCTGGATTTCACTAACAGAAACAAAAGGGCAGATATCCCCATTATACAGACCATTTCAGAACAACCATTGCAAAAATGGGCCTTTGTAGTAATAAAAGGTTGCATAGTATCATAAGTTTTACTCAGTTTATGGCAGTAAATAAATACAGAGATGCAACCATAGAAGAAACAAGTATGATGTCTAAAGCTCTTATTAATTTCTGAAATATATATTTTTAAATGCACATCTAGGAAGGATTATAGAGCACAACATTTGGAGACAAACTATATTCATTTCTGATAATATTATTATGAAAAATATTTTTAAAGATTAAAACAAATGAGTTTTGGTATAACAAGTATGTTCTCAGTACATCTTTTGTCTCACTTTAATGAAACTCTACCAGAATTATCAAAGAATATAGGGAAAAGATTATATTGTTTTTAGGAACTAGAAAGATCCTCAGCCTAAGCACAGCTGATGGTATATCAGAGTATACAAGGTAGAGATTAAAACAAATGAGTTTTGGTATAACAAATATGTTCTCAGTACATCTTTTGTCTCACTTTCATGAAACTCTACCAGCATTACCATATTAAAATAATACAAGATTTAATAAAGTTAATTTCCAAGATTTTACCACTGAAACAGGGGAGGAAAAAAGTGACAGGAAAATCTAAATAGCAATACAAAGAGTGATATTTTATTCCCACACAAGCATCAAGTTTGCGCAGTTTTCAAGCTCAGAATTATCAAAGAATATGGGGAAAAGATTATATTGTTTTTAGGAACTAGAAAGATCCTCAGCCTAAGCACAGCTGATGGTATATCAGAGTATACAAGGTAGCTGCTTTGAACATTAAAAAAAAAAAAAAAATCACTATTCACTGTGTTTTGCTCCTTGTCCTTGGTATTATATGGGAAGTTAGACATTATTATATGCTTCGTTAAACAAAACTCTGTCACTGATTTTGTTTGGGATATTTTTAAAGAAGGCCTGCATGATACAGGCATAAATCCAGGAATAAATAATTGATTTATTTTCTAAAATTCAACTAGTATCTTAATGGTCAGCTACAGCTTAATAGTGGCCAAAACTGTCAGGAAAGTCTTGGGTGACATCTCTACTATATTAAAAGGCAACAAATTCAGAGACACATGCAAATTTACACCAATTGAGAATTCGTTTTCTTTTCTTGAATTGAGCACTTTGCTTTTCTCATTTAAAGTTTTATTTAAAATGTATTACATTCAGTTAAGTGCATTTCAAATGCATCTTTCCAAGGAAAAGACACTAAATAAATCACTTCTGTTCTTTTGGACAGCATATACTACCGCAATGATTGAAAGTGTTTGCACAGAACTAGGGCAGAAAAAGAATGACTTTGCTGGGAAAATGTAAACAGTATAAACAAACTTGGGAGAGTAAGGCAGATATGCATGAGAGATAACTGTGAAAACAAAACTTTGAAAATGCAAAAGTTTAGCCTTCCAGTTTTGCCCAGATTCTAAAAGAGGACCAAAATAAAAAATATTGCTAAAAAACAAATGCTCTAATAGAAACAAATTTAATAAGAAGGTCTTATACTATCTTGCACTGGCTGTGGAATTCTCCATTAAGATAACTAGTAAGTAATAAGCTAACTTCTGCTGCTCTTTGTGCAAGTGTATTACACCGAAAATACCAGAATTGCCAATGTGAGTACAAAAAAGAAAAAAAAATGGATTGTGAACACCCATGGAAAGCTTTCTCCTCTTTCTTTTAAATATTAAAAGGAAACTACATTCAAACATATTCAATTCAAAATATTAACATTCATGACTTACGGTTTTCTAAACAGAGGATGAGGTTTAGGAATAATTTACTTTGAAAGTATCTTTAAAAACATACGTGTTGTCTCTTCAAGTGATACATTAAGAATAATAAAAGTCAGCATGATAAAGACCCTCATATATTGTACATATGTACATGGAAATAAAATATTATATATGTTATGTGTCTAGTACACAGAAACACCTATACAAACATGCTTCCAGATTTATTTTATTGCTTGTAAGTTCTTTGTTTGTTAACTCACATCTGTTTTGGTAACAGAAGTATTAATTCCTTCCTTGACACAGTGGTATCAAGTATATAGTTAATTCCAGAGCTCTGAAAATTTGGTACACCAAAGACTTAAAGTATGTCCCAGCAACAGAACAGTTACATGAGCAACTAAGAGACTGTTTTCAATAAGTGTAAAGCTTAACCGAGGAAACTACTACATATGAAACCCAATGACAGCTACAAATGCTTTTAGAACCGAGGTGACCGTAACACTGAGGTAATGCCAATACTGTATATACACTCTATAGGAATGACAGCTAATCAGAAGCACAGAAGGAATTTTGCTAGCAGATCAAGAACACTGTAAACACATTGGGAACAGATGGGAACAACTTCTTAAAGAGAAATTCTATTTTGTTTTCCTAACTGTATACTTCAACTTCTCATTGGAGAAATTCTTTCAATTGCTTTCATAAATAGCTTACGTTATGTTCAGTATTTCCTATAGATACATTATTTTTAAATATCACTGTGTTCATTAAAAACATATGGATAGCAGTAGATACTTCCCAATGATCGTGGACTGGTTGCAATCTTTTACCTGTAAGATTTCATGGCCTCTTATGGGCCAATCGCACCTAGCTCTTGCACATGCTAGGAATGTTCTTGGAAGCATCTGATTAATTTGAATGCACAGAATATACTATCAAGTAATTATATTGGTAGCAAAGAAAATATATTAGCGTGCTTTCTTTCTTCAGTTTTGTTCTTAATTGCATCCTAATCTAAATTGGATTGCAATACCCAGACATCCCACAGAACAATACTGCATTCTCAGAGTAGACCCCTGTATTTAGCCAGGTAAGACATTAGTCACCAAGAACGAGACATGAAGATTTCTATTCTTCAACTTGAGTATTCAAAAATTATAGAAGTTACCATAAAACAGCTGCCACCAGACTGCAGAATGCAAGTGAGTGGATGGGTGATGTACGTAATTGTGTTGTACCAGGAAAAGCCTATTCAAAGGAAAAAACAAACCCTACATTTCCTAATGCAGAGCAAGACTCCAGCTGACAAGGAATTCAGAATAAAGTAACATTTGAAGTTGACAGGACACACATAATGCAATTCTTGAACTTGTAATGCATGTTATGTATTCAGGTTCTTAGTTTTGTCCACTAAAAAGTACAGTCACACTGTTCTACATCACTATCCTGCCACTGTCTTTGCTTAATCTGCAAATAATGTAGATTCTGGCATCAAACCTGCAAACATATATATGCTTGACACTTCCCGTGTGAGCATTCTCACCACAACCTAAACCAGTTACTTGAGAAGATCATAAAAATAAGAATCTAAATAATTTATCTGAAATACTTCTGAAGACAGTTGTTCCTACTGCACTGATCATTAAAACAACATCAACACTTTTTATCTAAAGTGTCTTCTTTAATTTCTATCGCCAAATGCATTTTGAGCTAAAGATTTTCAAAGTCAGACTTTGGGGGTTGCTCCCATATGCAGTGAAGTCAACAAGAGTTTAAGCAGATTACAAAAGTAAATACTGTGAAAATACAGACCACTATTTTTAATTGAGAATTTCAGACAGTATTGCCGCATGCGTACATTGAAATAAAACACATTAATTTCGATCTGGCCTTCTCCATATTTATTCAGATCTAGTGTGTCTTCTTTTAATCCACTGAAAGGACCTCAAATTCAGAGCACAACAATGTGGCTTTTAGCACATCACTATCTGAACAGGTTTAAACTGCTATATGCATTATTACTGCAAATGAATGACAAGATCCCCAGTATGCACAACATGACTGGAAATACAGCACTGGCACAACTGTAAGAGTAGCAAAATGTGGCCCTAAGGTATCTGGCATGAGTTTATTAAGATAGAGAGCAAAAAACCTCAGCTATCTTTATTATTATTTCAATCTCAGCCCCTATGCAACATATAGATGACTAAATGAATCACTATAGATCGAATCCAAGTGTAATGTATAGCTTGTACTATTTCTTAATTTCAGAAACACGATTTCTTTTCCCGATTCTGCAGATCCATCACTTGCACACAAAAACAAATGACTAGATGCAGCAATGTCTGTAAGGCAACCATATTTGTAAAAACAAAGGATAATGCATCTGTTTTGGAAAGCAGAAGAAGTGGCGAGACTTCTAACTGTCTCTCAGCTGATACTGGAAGGCACAGAATCACACACTTCCCACTGTGCAAGAGTTTCTCAAGGAAATTAAATAGTGGACAATTACCTTTCAATAAATCAGTTTGGTGTTTATGGGAAAAATCTCAAACAGTAACACCTCGGCACGCATACAAGCTTCAAACTCGAGCTAACTTTTCCTCGGGCAAACAGAAAGTCCAAACAAAACAGAAGCTTTATCTTTTTAGTTGTGTAATTACAACACAAAACCTAATCATGAAGCAACTCAAGTATCAACTCTTTCTGGCAGAATCAAGAAGATTAAAGGAATATTCAGTAAGAAAGTCTGCACCACTTTAGCACCTAATTCAGCCTCTCTTGAAAGAACTCCAGTTGCATTGAATTAGTCTTAAGGACCCGTTTCAAACCAATGAGCCTCTAATTCTCTCCAGATGCAAAGAGAGAAATTTGTTTAGCTAATATTAGAGGTTTTAGACAGAATCCTTTAAGTGCTGATTAGGGTATTTTTATCTCCCTTTTTACCTATTTATCGTTGACTACTTCTTCAAGGATATATTATAACAACACCAGTTATAAAGTCAGTTCAACATTTCACTCACTAAAAATAAACGAAGCTTTTCCTCATACCCCTTTCTCCTTGTACATTACATATCACACGCCGAGGTTAATGTAAAAGCACGCGCACACAAATAACTATAAATGCATTTAGAGGGCCCCAAAACACTGTTCTTAGGTAAAACAATGAAACTGGATTGATCAGTACTCACCACACTGAGTTTTTACGAGAATGGTTTCAGATAAATCAGTTGGATTTCCCCTTTCAGCGAGGGAGAAAGCAGATGTCTCGTTCCCTCCCTCCCCGGCCAAATTGGAGACCCAGGAGAGCCCGGTCCTCCCGCGGGGTATAATCCAGTCACCGGGGCTGGCGGCTGCCGGGGAGCTGCCCCGCCGCGCCGCGCTCCGCCGGGGAGGGCTGCTGGGGGGGCCGGGGGGCCTCCCCCGCCGCGCCGCGCTCCGCCGGGCAGCGCTGCTGCGGGAGCGTGTCAGAGGGATTGTACGGGAGGAGCGGCGGCTGCCGGGGAGCGAAACATCAGAGCTTCCTGTTACATCACCCCGACCCCGCCTGCCGCCAGCCTTCAGTTACTTTTCT
>NW_010304274.1:2319-2742 GCF_000700745.2 Antrostomus carolinensis | reverse complement strand
TTCTAGGCAGAGCGGGGAGCGGCCCGAGCCCCGGGGGTGCCGGTGCTCTTTGGCAGCATTGCTGCCGGCGGGGGAGGCTCTGCCCGCACCTTGCCCGGGGCCGCTACCGCCCGTCCGCCCCGAATACAAGGCAGCGCTCTGAAACCAGTCGGAACATACTCACTCGTTCTGTTGGAGACCACGGAACCTTGTCTTTTCACGTATAGAGCCTGCAAGATTCGTCCTACTCCTTGAACTAGACCCAGAGAAATTACAGAACGTTAGGGGTTGGAAGGGATCTCGAAATATCATCTGGTCCAACCAGATCTAGCAGGATCACCTACAGTAGGTCACACAGGAACACGTCCAGGTGGGTTTTGAATGTCTCCAGAGAAGGAGACTCCACAACCTCTCTGCGCAGCCTGTTCCAGTGTCCTGTCACTC
>NW_010304274.1:0-2045 GCF_000700745.2 Antrostomus carolinensis | reverse complement strand
TTCAAGCAGTTCCCTGTCCTTCTTGAACTGAAATAAATCAGTTCGGACCTTTATTCAGAGACAAATAACATACAATGGCTGCATTCCTCCTTAATATGACTGACCTGACCCACCTCTGCCAGAAAACCTAGGAGCTGCATTATGTGACACACTCTAAGTGCTGAAAAGCTCTACAGAGAAACGCTTTTATTCCTCAAATGTAAAACTGCAGTAAAGATAAGAATCAAATTTTCAAATTCAAGAAAGTGCATCATGTAAAGTGCAACTTTGTTTTATACCCAAGAAAAAAAAACACTGTATTTAAGCAAATAAGTCTTTGAAATATCAAGGGTAGAAAAAAAGGCAGCAGGAATATTACTACTGCTGCACAGAACTCTAGGCTGCATTTTTTTAAACACCAGTGAATTGAAAGCACAAGTATGTGCTGCCTGGTTTGAAAGCTGCCATAATCAAAGACAAAACAAAATTAATGGAAGTCCTTCTACTAGCTTCAAAGAATTTTCAATCAGGACCCGAAAATATTTCTTTGAGAGCATTTATGGCTTGCTCTTTGTACAACTGATACCTGTGCCACAGACAGAATCCATGCTTTCCAAATCAACAGACAGCTGAGTGCACACATGAGAATACTACGATGAACAAACAAGGAGTTCATGGAGCATTAAGCTCAAATAACTAACACCTGTAATGCCAGTACTCCTTATGGAGGGCCATAAGGACCTCCCAAAGGTTGTGGTTTTGTAAGTGCTCATCAAAATGATAACCATTTGCTTATGAAACAAGATAAAGTATTCTGCTTGTTTTTCACTACCTGCTGCTCATCTGCTATTTTTACCAGCAGAAACATTTGTAGAACATGTCATGAACTGGATAAAGGAATTCCTCTGGCCATTGAAAATCTTTTCATCAAAAACAAAAACAGCAAGTAACCCAAAACTAAGCAAAAAACCCACAACCCTAAGCCAGGGTCAGGAAAAATCAGAAGAGGGAAAAGAGGGGCAGGAATACTTTAAATCTATATAGCCACTGAATAATATGAATTGTGAAATCACACCCCAGGGTCACTAAAAGAGCAGGCATATGACTTTAATACTCGTTTGGCACATGCGAGTGGTGGTGCTTCTAGGATCTTACATCAACAGGAGAATGTTTGAGTTTTATAATCAGAGAAGAACTAAGAACTGGCACTCTAAACTTCTAGGCTATGTAAACAGATATAAACCAGGGATTAGCTCTGATTATGAACAGCGATGGAAATTAACTTCTCTGAAATAAACTGTGTCACCTCAGGTAGTGGAATTTTATCAGAAGTGAGCCTGGCTACATTATTTTAGACCAATTAGGTCTAGGTTATAGACTACAACTTGTTATGTCACACACTGTAATGTAGAAAATAATTAATGTATTCCAGCCAAGCACACATAATCAAGACAAGCATGAGAATTAGCTGGAAAGATTTATTACATAGGTCATGCTTGATTTGGAATGTCAAATTTAGTGGAGTTGTGCGGGGTTTGGGGGTCTTTTAGTTCAAAAGTCTTCTGTTCTACTTCTTTAGCTAAAATTGGAACTTTCTTACTCCTACTCTACAGGTATTTCAGACATCTCAGCTGGTGTAATTTGCACTTCAAAGATGCAGAAGGCCCCTACACTACTCCAGCTGCCCCTTCTCCTGGCTGAAAGGCACCTAAATTACACCAATACAGGCTGCCTTGGTTATCATCAGCGTAAGCGTGAACAGTTCAAAAGGGATCTAAATGAACACAACTGACTGTACTTTAACCAAGGAAAGCTCGCAACCATGCAAAGAAAAAAAATCTAATTCCACCTCTTAGCACAAATTCTGATCTGCTAAATTCAAGGACAAACATGGTTTTGCAAATAATGAGACTGCTCACGATCAGCTCTGAGAATCCCTGTCTCTAGCACTGCAGTTGTGACAAACGCCTCTGCCCTGACGGCAAAGGGACTGGTGGGTGGGCTGTTTTTTCCCAGGTTTTCCTTCGGGACAGGCAGGGCAGCACAGCAGAGCAGTGCCGCTCCCG
>NW_010304273.1:0-9289 GCF_000700745.2 Antrostomus carolinensis | reverse complement strand
ATTATATTTATAATTATTTATATAATTATAAAATAATTAATACATGGAAATGCATGCACAGATCTTCACTGTATTTACATTTTATTTTGGATTCTTTATACCTTTTAAAAACAAATATAGAAGAATTGTCCTGAAAAAAAAAAAACCCAAACACCACAAAACCAAAAACAAAAAAACACAACAAAAAACCAAGCTGTTTCTGTAACTTTATTTCCCTCACTGATTACCAGACTGAAAGGGAAAACAGCTACTACACCAGGTTGGACTTCCATCTACCTCACACCAGCACACTAGAGGATCAGGGCACATAAATCTACATCAGGTGGCTATAGGGACTGAGCCCCCAGCAGCAGGGCATGGTACTACTTAAAGGAACACCTGACAAGAACTAAAAGGGGTGTCTGGCACACTTTATCATCATGACACTTAGCAAGGTTCAAAGAAAAATTACTCAGAGACATGGGCATCATGCTTTGATGAAAGAAGCTATGAAATTTGACAAAACAGCTGCAGGCATCCTTGGATCAATAAAACACAATTGCATAAAATGATACACTGAGTTTTCACCAGGTGCCTCCTTAAAGGAACCTGATCAGAGCCCTTCAAAATACAGGGCTTGTGAAGGACCTCTGACCACCTCTTACTCACTGATCACTATGTGGGACAAATTTGGGTTATAAATGGTGGAAGAGTCAGTTAAAATAATACTGAAGTGAAGGATGACATTACATCAGCACTGTAAACACAATAGGGAATGTTACCAGTATTGAAATACCATCAACTTATCTAATAAGCAGTTTAACAGAAAACACAAAGGTGATTCTTGGGAAGGCATTAGTACTTTTTTTTTTTTCTAAAATGTCTGTTTTTAAGTCAAACCCTTTGCATTTTCCAGAAGAGGACTGAAGATGACACTAGTAAATATCCATGGGAAGCTACTAAAGCAACATGGTACGTGTTTTGGTCACAGCCTTCTGTAAAAGCAGTGCCCATGATCATTCTCATCACTTTCAAAGTACTGGATTGCTTGTAAGGTGCTGCCATCATTGTAAAAGGGAAAGACTCTCTAAGAAAATGCTTATAGGTGAAATTATATTGATTAATAGAAGTATTATGGTTAAGATGAAAAATTAGAAACAGGTGCTGTGAAGTAATAGAATAATAATAATACTTATAAACCATGCAACCATGCTGCTTCTCACTTTGTCCTTTGTATAGCCCTCTCCATGGATGGTTTAAACTCAATCCAGCTGAATCAACAAGAATAATAGAATTCAGAGACATAGCAATTACAGAGGATAAGTGACTAACTTGGAGTAAGTGAATTCTGCAAGGTTACGTATTTTAAAATAGACATAAGTTAAATGTTATTATGTAAGTTTTTCTTAGATGTGCAAAGGTGAGAAGACTATTCAAGAAGATAAGTTAATAGAGTGACCAGAATGGGACCAGTGGGCTGCAACTTCTGAAGAGGCACTGAGACAAGATGAGAAGAATCAGCTGTGTTTGAAGACCACTGTGGACTTCTAGAGAATTTTAAATTAATGACAAATTTGGAACTGAGGGTTTGTGGGAAAACACCAAGAACTTTGAAAAGAATATCTATTGTATAACATTAAATTTAGCATATATAGAGAGCTTGATTTTTGCAATGTCTTTGCAACTCCCTGAGGTGATGGCCCAACTCTGAGTTGTCAATAAAGCAAACTTAGAGTTACCCACTGACTGAGTTAAATTCCTTTAACAATCATCACTGGTTGTGCTGTGCTGATTACAGGCACTGATATTATGAGTCAGGTCACCACTTTGACAGTTTGTTCTTCCAACTAAAGTTGGTGTCCTAGCAAGAGACAGTTAATTTCAGTTGTCATTTTACTTGTAGCAAGGAGACACTAACTGAAAATCAGAATGATTTATACAAATAAAGCCCTATGAAAATCTGTAAGTTTAAAGATTGAAGACTGTATCACTTGCATTTTTAAAGGAAGGCTTGATTTTACTCCTCACATCTCTCAGTGGAGATACCTTCTGGATTGGAGGTTGTTCTCCAGTCTGGCCAAACTGCATCTTTATTTTCCATTGCTCTCTGCAATCTTTTTGATTCACAGTATCTGTACTAGTGGCATTTTAGAGATGACTAGTGAACTGACCAAGCCCTCTGACACTAGGTGATTAGTTGGTTACATACTACACATACACAACCTTTAAACACCTTGAAGCTAAAAAAAGTCTGACAATTGCCTGCTGAGATAGCAATCAGCATCAGCCCAGTCCAAGGGAGTAGAGGAAGGTAAGATGGGGACAGAGCAGGGTGAAAATAAGGACAGGACACTCAGGACACTGCATACTTTACAGTCCATGAACTTTCTAGCATTTATGTAATGACATCTGAGTAAAAAAATAAACCAGACATTTAGCGCTTTCACCATTCTTGCCCATCACCATCACAGAAGCCAGAAAAAAATGAAAAAAAAAAAAAAAAACCCACAGAAAAAAGAAAAATATCAAGGACAAAAGAACAAAACACCATGTGTTAAAGGGTAATGACTCATAAATCTAGATACATTCATTTAGGAGAATAAAGCTGCCTCTCAGGAAACACAGCACATACTATCTCCAGGATAGCATCACTGTCCTTACTGCTTTTAAAGCATGTTTTATTGGGAATTTCTTTAGAAGCTAGTTTGTTGCTGGCTGGGAATTTTAATTGTTTATTTATTAATAATTCCTTGGTTAAGTGTATAGAATAAAGTCATAGATAACTTTATTCTTCTCTCCAAAAATACCTTCACCTACTGTAAAACTCTATGTAAGGAACAAAGGAACACAGTCGAACGAGGACAATAAATACAAATACGTTCTGAGACTAAAGCATTAGGAGAAGCAGCACACTCATTAGACCTAGGCTCTTTTTTTTGTTGTTGTTGTTGCTTTTTTTTTATTAATTACATTACTCCAATGTTAACCTTCAAGCAGCTGAACTGGATCCCAGTTCTTATGGCAGTGATTGCTCCTCGACAGCTGTTTCTGAGCATACATCCATTGCTTGAGTCAAAGCAGACACAAATTTCAGTAAGCCCTTTCACTTTAACATCATCATGAACCATTCTCCAGTTTGCAGAATCTGTCATTTTTTTTTTTCTGCCAGCACATCAGTAAAATGGGAGAGGTGAGGTCTTCAACAAAACAATGATTTCAAAAGTTAACACCTCATTTTGTTAAGATAAATCGAGCCAGTCATTCTCTTCTAAGACTTTGGGTCATGGCAACATATCTCCTTTACACTTCTAAAAGGAGCCAATACAACATTAAAAATAAAGAGAAAAGACAAGTCTTGTTTAGCAAAACTATTAAATAAGTAGTTAGTTACAATATTTTATATTTTACTCTTTAAGAGGAGAAAGTGCTGACATAACAGGGACTAGAACCTGGATCTCCCATGAGTAATATATTTTTAGACTATTCTAAGGGAGAGGTGGCAATGAATTTTATTCATAATACCTCTTATTCTTCTAAAACAGTTTTGTTTGTTTCCCCAGCACAGCTGAGGCTAGAGAATTACTGCAATGTAAACTTTTTACTTGAATTATTATAGAATTTCCTTTTTATTGAGACATGTGTGTCAACCCTGGGGAAACCACCAAAGATTATGATTTTACTTCAGCAAAATGATTCAAGCATGGGTTTATGTCCCTTTGACTTGTTGAATTAGACCTTTCATCTTATTATAGCACAGTCAACAATCTAGAGCATTTATCCTGATTCATGGAAAGCCAATGAAACATGTGATCCCTCAAGACCCACCTTTTGCCATAGCTTTAAACAGTAACAAAAAAGCTCTGCTTAGTATCTAGTTTCTGACATTCAAGTATGAGAATTTCAGTGGATCGAGAAATCAAAATATATGTGCTCAGTGGAAAACAAATATCACTTCACTTAATATTTGGCTTCACTTAACAGTATATAATGAAGTTGAAAGCAAGGAATATATGCAAGAAAATTTGCACAGATTATGCACATGCACAATTTAGAACTCAGCCAGAAGGCTTATTAGTGTGTTTCCTAAATGCACTTAAATATCCACAATTTTTAGGTCACTGCTTATTTGTGATTTCTTTCTGTTTGTTTTAATATATATTACCATTTAAGACTCAGTCTCAAGTCTCCTTCAAAAATCATGCTATTCTTAGCCATGAGAAACCTTCTAATGTTCTGTTTAGTCATGGAAGTATCAGGGATTATTTTGTAAGATCTCCAGTGTTCACAGACATCTAACATTACTCAGTATAGTTTAGAAAATATGATAGTATCACAGCACAAGATATCAACAATCCCTTGCAGCTATTTTGCTAAGGATTTTAGGTTTCCAGTCTGTTGTAATCCATTGAATTTTTTCTTCAATATTTAAGCCAAAATAAAGACTTGTGATACAGGTAAAAAAAAAAAATGCAAGGCTCATAGTCTTATTCAATCATATCTATTAAACATGGGGTTTTTTTCCACTGCATAAGCATTTAGCGTAGTTCAAAATGTTAAAGACTAATTTGGTTTTCATACTCTAAAGAGCTAGCTCAGTTTGGATGCAAGCCCTGAAAATAATCTTCCAATATTAAAAAAAAAAAAAAAGTTTACTGTTTAATATTCTTTGGAAATCAATATCCACAATTTTGCCAGATGCATTAGACATATGTTCATAAAGAGTACAACACCATGAAAAACTTTTCCAAGGTTGATTGCTACCACCAAAATGTTATGAGTTAAGAGATACAGAAGACAATAAAGGTTCCTTTAAAAAGTTATTCATAACCCAAAGAATATTCAGAGTGGAGCAAATGTGAAAGGATCTGGTTTATTTTATGTAATTTTAATTTGCACTCACAAATGTCATTGTTCTTTGTCTTTTGCCTGCACAGCTGGAATTCATAAAGTACCAGTGATATCTAGTTCGATAGGGGTAGATATCCATTCAAGCTCCAGCAACAAAATTAGTGTTATGTATAAAACCACATGCACTTCACAGTTGAGAACCTTCACTCTAGACCAGTAACTTCAAATGTATGGTCCATATAGCCATGGGTGAAAACAGAGTGTACCTAAGGGATCCAAAGAAAGTCATTTAAGGAAACAAGTCAACAACTCAATTCCTCTCACAGTCTCTTTGTAGGACCAAGCCACACCTGGAGAATTTGTACAGGTCACCAAATCCAAGAAGGCTTAAAACAAATGGTCTTGATTATACCCTTCATAGTCTGGTCATTTCAAGGGTATTTAGATGGAGGAATAAATCTACTAGGGGAAAAAACAACAAAACCCAAAATACTTTCCCCCCCAAAAAAAACCCCCCACAACCAAACAAAACAATCAAACAAAACAAAAAAACCCAACAAGTTGTGCCAGAGGATTTGTACGGCAGAACTGAACGAGGGCCAGAATAAATGTCAGGTGCCAGTAGGCTGCTTTTACGAGATATAAAGCCTTTGAGCTATTAGGAAGGATTAAATGTGAACACAGCTGTGCAAATTTAGGTCAGATCCCTCAAAAAAAAAAGAATGAAGAGCAACCTCGATTTGTCCTCTGTTAGCACGTGCCTGTCAGGACACCAGTTCTGAATTCAGCTCAGCACAAATCACTATCTGCTTACACCAGTTAATGATAACCTGCTGTTGGTATCATGCACAAAACAAAAAAGCAGGGAAAATTCAGACAGAAGAGGTGGGAGAGTAAAACAGAAGGAAAAAGGAGATAATACAGACTTTCACCTGAACTAGCTTCCCACTGCTACATAATCCTCTCTTCTTCATAGCTTCCCTACCTCTTCCTTCCCCAACTTTTTTTTCTTCATGACTTTCAAAAGAAAGAGGTTTTAAAGTTTGATGCACAACTGAGAGCTAAAACTCCTGAACCCTAAGAACATCATAATCTTCAATCTTTATCAGTTTCTGTGTCTTATTCCCACTGTTCACCTGAATCTTTTTTTCTGATATTCCCATTGTCAGTCTTAGGAACACAAAATGCATAAAAATCAGCAAGTTATTTGAAACCTATTTAAGATACTCAGACAGAGTTATCCATCCTTCTCATATCTGACTGTGCTCCCCTCACCAGTAAAAGGAGCTATATTCTGCTCAGTCTGGACTCTTTTGTTGGTTTCATAGAGGAAATCAGAACTCGTTAGGACACAGACCATCTATTATTTTCTGTACTCATAAAAAAGCCCTGAAATATTTTTTTTGGTATTTATTTTTAAGTTCTACTCAAGTTCATACATGACATCTCCAGAAGGCATAGACAGAGGTCTATACTAAGTCCTTGGGAGTGTATCAGGATGTTTGACCTCATTCAAATATTTAGCAACACTTAAAGGTCAATTCTGTCTGTATTCTGAACAGGCCACATCTGGACATGAGAGCCAGTTAACCAAGATCCTCCTTGGACAGATTCCAGCATCAGGTGCTGTAGGGCTGGAAAGGAGATGTAAGAAGATGTATGAGATGCATCCTCTTGTAAGAGCCCGGTGGGTGCCTGATGCATGAGTAAAGGAGCTAACTGCTTTTGAGCACAAACCGTCATTTCAATACAGACGTCACCAAAGAACCCAAGTACATTACAGAGGGACTTGAACGTCACCATGATGCTATTAACTAGTGACAGTTAATGAACTAGTGACAGTTAGGACAATGAAAGGCCAATGGATTATATGTTTTTTGTCACTGTTCTGACTGCATTTCCATTTTGGCTCATGAAAAATTTAATGGCACTAACTCCATTTTTTTTTTCTTTTTTTTTCTTTTTTTCTCCCTACAACATTTTGCCTTTTATGATATAGATGTAGACATCTAGCTGGAATCAACACTCAGAATATCATTGGATTGAAAGGCGTTCAGTGCTCAGAAAACAGGAAATGCCAAAAACAAGGTTGACCGTGGAGCCTCTATTCTCTCCTTTCTTAATGTACACGCATCGTGTTAAGATCTGACACTGATCTACAAAACCACTTCTGCCTCCTTCAGTGCTCAGGACAGAAAAGTCCTGGGAATTAATCTGGACTTTTTAGAAAAGTCTTTCCCCTTTTTCAGATTTCAGAAGATGTGTTGTAAGGAATCTGAGGAAAAAAGAGAGGACTCACTGCTTCAGTATGTGTATATTTAAGAAGACGTGTTCTCTGTTGTCTTGGTCACTTCATCCAATTTTTGACCAAGTTAAAGACTTTTTACACAGCCCTTTTTATTTAACAAAATTCTCTTAAATTGCTAACAGAATAAACATTGTCAGCAGCTGCTTTAAAGTTTCATGTGGAATCAGTGGAGCTACTGATGCTCATAAGAAGTTGCTGTTGTGCGTTTGCAGTGCTGGTCCAAAACAGAACAGCACAGCAAGCAGTGTCATACACTCACACGCTGAGCAAGACAAGAGCTTAAAGTATTGAAAGCTTGACAAACAATTGTGGGTTTGATTATTCTCACCAAAAACACTCACAGGCTAGGACAATTCAGGAAGAAGGTAAGGATGTTGGGTAGAGAACTTGACAGAGAGGGACTGTCAGAGCAGAACTAGGATCTTGGTATGACTGGAAGAAGGAATATTTTCAATACTGAAATTAATACAGTATGATGTTTTATTTTCACGCTCATAAAAAAATTATTTATAGCCATCCTCAGCTGCAAAATATGTAACAAATTACATAAACTTGGAAACATTTTATTTTTATTCCAAGGGCTATTGACTGCTATAGAAATTAAAGAATCTGTAGACCATTTGCCATCATGATGGCTCTTCGGACAGGCAGTAACTATTAAACTGGAACGCAGTAACAGAGGAACAGGTGCTGGTTTAGAGTACCATGATTCAAATGTAGTCAATAAAATATGCAGAGCCATAATCAGAATGTTGACTTGTTTTAAGTGTTTGGGGGCATGTTGATATAAATAACTGCACCAGGTTTTACTGTAGAGCAAGAGCTAAATTAAGTGGTTTACAAACAGAGGAAAAGACTGACTTATTTGTCATTGCATTGCTTCATCTGTGACAAAAAAAAAGAAAGGTCCAAGTGAGACACTGCTAGACACGGAGCCAACAAAACGGAGCCTGAAGTAGAGCTGCTAAATAAAACAAGGCAAGCAGAGTCTCTCAAAACAACAAGAAAAACATTTGTTTCTCAAATTCAGGCCAGCATCTTAGTAAACTTCACCAGAGGGATGGCTCTGCACAGCTACAAAGTTTGCCTCATAGAAGGGCTGTGATTTTTCCTGGAAGCCTTGGTTCTTATTCCAGCGTACAGCCGTCCCTCAAGCTTTGCCACACAAACCTGTCATGCTACAAGCATGCTGCTTGGTCATCTCATGGAGCTAATGATCCTTCTCTAATGAGTGAAAGCTTACAGGATGGATGTTGAGCTCTTGAGGCTGGACAGGGAGCTAGTTTCCTTTGGAGAGCTGGGGGCACTGGCAACTGATCACATGGTGCCAATTACTGATTCTCCAAAGCATCTAAGTGTTGGCTTTAGTGTTGTCCTTAACACACTTACTTGAGTTGCAAAGCTGTAGAATAATTACTGGAGGTAACTTAAAAATCATAAAACGGCCATGTTCACACACTAGGGAAAGGTATAATGTTGAATCATAGAATCATAGAATGGTTTGGATTGGAAGGGACCTTAAAGATCATCTAGTTCCAATCCCCCTGCCATCAGCAGGGACACCTTCCACTAGACCAGGTTGCTCAAAGCCTCATCCAACCTGGCCTTAAACACTTCCAGGGAGGGGGCATCCACAACTTGAAGAAGAACCCAGGGGAAGAAATGCAACTGGTATGCGAAGAATCCTCTCCAAGGTTGTCTCCTGGAGAGCCTGGTCTGCAAATCAAAACAGGGGATAGAAAAGGGTGAAGACTCCCCAACTCCATCTGCACCAAGGGGCTGGTATGCTATCTGTTTATGATCCTGTAATAACACTTGGCACCCCTTAGACATATACCTCCCTCACGTGAACTTTGAATTATGACTATACAAAAACATACCTCCAGCTCACTGACCACCAACCCCTCCCCTTCACTGAGCATACGCTCTAAGTTTTGTTAACTTCTACCTTAAAAGGGAAATGGAAGTGTTTTTACCAATCATGGTAAAAGTATGACTACAGTCACCCAAGCTCCACCTTGAAGGTAAAAAATTATATAAAAGTAGCCCAAAGAAAGGGGGAAATTAGGGAAGATACCATCACAGACCCCTGATGTCTGGGATCAGTCGAGGGGCTGTCTCTCTTCCCCCCCCATAGGGACACCTTTGGGTAAG
>NW_010304272.1:26711-38788 GCF_000700745.2 Antrostomus carolinensis | reverse complement strand
CATTCATCACCCAGCCTGTATTTGTGCCTGAAGTTACCCAAAAGTTACCCAGTGGAAAAAGATTCATCTTTATACCAAAACTTCAAAGTGATCTTCAAATGTGTTAGGCTGGAAATAAAAACAGTTGAGGTGTAGAGGAGCATGGAAATCCACTGATCAATCCTGTCTCCTGTTTCCATTATCATTTGTAACTAGGAGGCTGCATCAATTTAAAATTCTTAATCATATAAACAAATGTATAAGTAACCTTATAATCTCTTAGAGGAATACTTCACAGTTGCTTTAGCTAACTGGTAATCTTTGTAGACTGCTTGCATAATATGAAACACACAGCCTAGCCACTGCACATTTTTTAATTATGTGCTCAGTCAATATTGCCAAACCTGTGATCCCATTTCAAAAGTAAAACAAACAAAAACATGTATTACTGAGAAAATACCCAGAGGGAGAGAGGAGGCTCATGAAGGTGTTGAAGAGAGAGGAGGGCAAAAACTTAAAGATTTATTTTGCTACAGAAACAAAGCAAAAAATCAAAACTATAAGAAATAAGCATAGAGCTAAGCAAGAATGAGTTTCAATTGTTCTTCATCTAAATTCTGAAATATTTCTACCGACATCACTGAAAGTACACTTATTTTTCTTCCCCATGTGTTGGGTTTGGGGGAGAGGGAGGCGGTTTTGGTAGTAGGGGAAGGGCCACCTTGAGAGAGCAACAGCTCCCCTGGCTCCAAGGCAGAGAACCCCCAGCCCAGGCTGAGCCAATGAGCACTAGAGAAACGCCTCTGCAAATCCATATTTGTGAGTGGAAGGAATGTCTTGCAAAGAAGAAGGTGGATAGAACCTGGAGGTTCAGGTTCTCAGGCCATTGACCTGAACAAAAGATGACCATCAGCCTAACCAAAGAGAGAGCTTCATTGCCAGGAGAAAGAAGGAGGAGGGGGAGGACAGAGAACCTCAGACACCCAGTTCACTGCATGGAGTAGGAGAAGGCAAAGGAGGTCCCTGCAGCCCATGGAAGTTCAACAGCAGAGCAGATACCCACGTGTTGGCCATGGAGGACTCCATGTTGGAGCAGGAAAGCTGAGCCTGAGGGCAAGTGTGACCAAATTGAGACCCCCAAGAGATGCTCAACACCAGAGCAGGGGTGGTGAGGAGGTGCACTGGACCAGAGGGCCGTCTGCAGCCCATGGATGTCACCATGCCAGAGTTGGCAGCTGTGCCCAAATTGGTCTGTGACTGCACGGGAAGCTCGCATTGAAACACTTTGTTCCTGGACTTTCATGCCAGGAAGAACGGCAGAGGTGAACTGACTGAACCCCCATTCCCTGTCCCCTGTGCCACTGGGGGGGAGAAGGTAGAGAACCTGGGAGCAAAGTGATTTGAGCCCAGGAAGAAGGGAGGGGTGGAGGAAGGTGTTATAAGATGTGGTTGTTATGTCTCATTGTGCTACTCAGATGAATGGCAATGAATTAAATTGATTTTTCTTCCCCAAGTTGAGTCTGTTTTGCCTGTGACCATAACTGGTGAGTGAGCCACCCCTGTCCTTCATCCTAATCCATGGCCCCTTTGTTGTGATTCTCTTCCTATCTCATGGGTGGAGGGAGTGAGTGCAGGACCACACAGTCCTACCATGGTTAAAGCACCACACCCCACAAAGTAAGGAAGGAGAGGGATTATCTGGGGAGGTTCACTGTACTTAAGACAGTTAATGAAAAATTCTGCCCTCAGGCTCAGTGTCATACATTGTTTTGCACAATAACTGACAAACACAAGAAGATTCAAATAAGTAGCCACTTAGCTATAGATTCTCTACCCCTATAAAAAACAAGCTGAAGGCCAATTAAAAAAAAAAAATCAAACCAAACCCAGCAATAACAACTTCAGTGTCATAATAGACTACCTACTTCAGAATCAAAAGCTGTCTGAAGAAGCCCATGCAGGTGGTGGTCTCTCCTACAGTCTAAGTATTACATGTTACATTTGAAGATGGGAGCTTTGAACTAATATCCTGAGGTAAAGTCCCACTGACTTCTACTGCTCCTTTGATGAAACAGCATCAAAGGGGAGACATTTGTCTTGCTCCCATTTTGAATTCCATTTCTTCAAATACTTTCTGTGCTATCCAGTCTCCAACCTGAGAAGTCACCGAGGAGACCTTCTGGCCCCTTGTGCACACCTGGTGTGGAGCAATTGCGAATTCCAAGAGGTACAGCTACCAAGTATGCCCCAAGACAGCTTCTGGAAGCACAGCTTCTGCAGTCTGAGCACAGCCACCCATCTCCAACAAAGGTGACCCTACTTGAGGTTAGGAGAACATCTCTCTCTGACTCAGAGCTTCATCTTTAGCAAGCAGAGTGATAACACTAACTTTACTTCAGCAGGTTCCTACTGTGGCAGCATAGGAAAAAAAGACAGGGTGATATGACCAGACCCATATTTAATGACAGTGCTGCTGGACTGAACATAGAAGCACACAGACCTGAAATCATGTAATGGACCTACCTGGCCTATCTCTGGAATCATGCACTGCCCACTCCAAAGCACTTCATCAGTTTACCTACCCAATACATGCAAGGTGAATTCAACGCTAACAAGTTCGTGGACTGCAGTCACACTGTACCTTGTCAGCGGTAACATCCTAAAGTTAGACTGACAAGGTCTCAATGATAGTACAGGTCTGAGTGTTAGACAGATCAATATCCAAGCTCAGAGGCCATACTCCTAGAGGTCAACATGACAAAGGCTGGAAGCCCAACCTCGTAACAGGTTACAGTCTGACCAGGAAAAGCAGCAGCAATTGTGTCCCTGTGATCTATCAGGGTCCTACACCCTTGAGATCCAACACTTCAGATGGGGTTCTGGTCAAGACAGCAGACCCAGCACAGGTGATGAACCTCCCAAACGCCATTCAGGCAATTTTCTAGTCTGGGTCACATCAAGAGACCATTTAAACCAGCAGAAGACAGCTCATGCTCAGAAACAGAATATAAGAAACAAGGCAAGTATGGAATGGTCATTCTCAGTTCTTGTCTTCTGGCTTCCAGTGAAGACCATTGTTTTCTTTTCACTGTAGGCACTCTTCCCATTAAATTCTACCCCAACAGAGTGCACTGAAAGCTGATACTTTCATATGAAAGTACCAAATTTGGTATCAAATACCAAACCAAGCCCACAGTCTTCTTCTTTCAGTTCCATGGCCATAAAAGCCTCAACTTTCTAGTTCCCGAGATACAATACTGAGCCTTCCTTGTGCTGACAAAACCCATTCAGTACTACACTTGCACAAATCATTGATTTGACAACTTAGTGGCACTCACGTAATAGACAGAGGCTGACATTAACCTGGAGTACTTGGCATTCTAGACAGGACACCTTATTTCTGGAAAGTCATCACTCTTTCTTCTAATGAAGACAATTGGCATGAAAGTTGCTCACACAAACAAAAGTTGTATGCCAAGAAACATACTATTCATTTTCAGAAGAAGCAGGACCTTGGGAAAAAAAGAAGGAGGAAAAAAAAACAAAAACCAAACAAAACCAAATCAGCACACCTACACAGCAAACAGGATACTGCACACAAAAAAACCCAAACCAAACCAAACAAACAAAAAAAACCCACACACAACAACCAGGCTGTTTGTACTGTTTAATTCATATGGGAAGAGGAGGGAAAAAATTTTGAAAAGGATCAAATTTCATGGAGGCTTGGTCCCTCAAGTCAGGCTCTGATAAACTTGCTCAGCTTTTGTTTGCAAACTTCAGAATTCAGAAACCTTGGAAGTTTTCCACTGCAGCAAAAGGCAGAGCTTTAAAAAACTACAAGACTTTAATCAGACATTAAGTAAGATAGCCTTTTCCCAGCTCCATCCCCTAGGATCTGTTCAAAGGGAGCTACATTTCACACACTGAAAACATGAACAGTTTTCAGCACTTGTAAATAGCAGTCTGGGGAAAGAGAGGAAAAGAGTATTAACTTTCAGGACTTTGCTTCTACAATCTGACAGAATCAGGCAAGTTGGAAAACTCTACCAATCTATCTCTGAAATACACCATAACATTTTAATTAAAACAGTTTTGTGCTTGTATCTTTGATCTAGGATCAAATTGTTCACCCCATATAAAGCCGAATGAAGTATTTAGGTATTTCAAATGCTGAATGACGGGCCAATTGAGGATTAAAGGTCAGGCCAATAGCCTGAAACGTAGAAAAACCAGACAATGCTAAAGAACACTTAGATCTTCACAAAACATAAGTAGCCTTCAGGCTTGCTATAAGTTTACTCAAAGTGAGGCAGCATGAGCTATTCAATTTGCGTTTCAGGCTGGATGCCTAAAGATAGGGTTGTGCTCATGACTATGGTATCAATTTGCTACATGATCTATTCTTTTGTATTCACCTGTATTTCCCCACTGAGAGAGCAAATTTATTCTGCAGTTTTACATGACTATCATGGGTCCAGCTCCCTATAGGATATATATCATTTTACTTTGGGCTTCCTGTTATCTGTCCAAGATGGTTTTGCCTGCTAGTTTTTCATACAGCTGGAAATGAAGCTGAGGCCTCCTCAACAACAATGGTTCCCCAGGGACTATATATGAAATTGTTATTGCTCACATAATAAATTCTGTGAGTATAGCATATCGATGAAGCCAAGAATGCTCTTTCCAATGATTTATTTAGTTGTTGACTTTAAGTTTCCCTTTCATGTAAGAGCTTTTTGGTTTTTTTAATCAGAGAGAAGCAAGTCTCTGAAAAGTTCTTCTAGTTTAATACTGGGTTATCAGCTGGTCAAAACATTAACAGTAATTCATTAAGGACCACTCATGGTCTTAATTACTGGGTTTTGATTCAGATTGCAGTAACTGTCACACCATTTATCATAGGTCTGTTGGGGCAACTAGATCTGAGCAGTAACTTTGCCAACATGTTCTGAATCTCTCTTTTACCAATGCTTTTTGCATTATCTCCTGCCTGCAGTTTGCATCATCTGTCTGCAACAAATCTGATTCGGCTAAATGTGATAACAAGTATTTCTCAGTATAGTATCACAGGAAGTACTTAACAGTACTTCTGTTCCTTGCATCAAGTTGATATTATAGTTCTACTGTACAGATACTGCACAGATACTACTTCAAAATACGAGGATATCAACAACAATCACACATTTTTTAAAAAAGGCAAAAAAAGTTATTTGTGTAATAATCCCATCTTGAAAAACTTGGAGTTTTATCTGGTTTCCAGAGAAGATGGATTTTCACACCACTGAAGCTTACATGCTTATGCAGGCAGTTAACTTCTTGTGGCTCCTCAACACTCAAAAGATAAAGAAAGGCTTCTCCAAGAATGAATTCAGAGCAGAGACTCAGTATAAGTACTTTGCAGAAAGAATTTCTTCTAGAAGTGATGAAAACATAAAAGGAGCACAGGAGAAACTAGCTGACTGAGGCTAGGTGGTTCACCCTGGAATACAGAGAAATAGAAAAAAATCCTCATTATATCATACTATCTCTTCAGGCTGGCAGAGTTCAATGAATCAGACTTTTCATATGACTGGATTACTGCCTTGAGGAGTCTTGCTCTCTGCAATTCTGAATGATTGCCACAGGAAACAGATTACATGGATATTTTGATAAGAAAGTAAACAGGGGTCATATCCTCCCAGCATAGAAATTATAATGTTTACCTAGTGTTTCGGTTTTGTGGCTATACAATTTAATTAACCTTATGGTAATATCAGCATGATCTGCATTATAATAAAAGATGAGGCTTCATTTGTCTCACTAATTTCAATTTACTGTGAGGTTTCAAAGCAGTGACTGGGAAAGGTGAAAACAGACTCCTACCATATTCTGTGAGATTCCTGAATGATAAAATTACTGTGAATTACCTTCAGTATGTGAACTACTGACCAACTATATTATTTATTGCACCTGTGCAAGTGGTATCTTTTAATGTTACCAACATATAGAGCTGCATTGTGAAAAGGTGATAATATGGGTTTATGTCATCCAGGACTCAAGGATTCATGGGTGCTTATCATCTGGACAGCTAATAATCTTATTCATGGTCTTGGATTTGTTCAGAAAGCAGATATCTTTAAGATAGAGGAATTGGGTCCTTGTCTTCATTTTATGTAAATCATGAGATCATAAGCACGAATTATGTATTTTGCAAGAGAGATGCTTTTATGACAGTTTGCTCTATGAAGAGCAATGGTAACACAATTCACCTTGAGAACACCTGAAATTTAGTCACAGCATATGGCGAGTAATTCACACTAAGTGGTGGACAGAATGTAGATCTCCCCTTGGAATGGAGATCAGATCTCCAGTCCTGAAGATCTTCAGAGCTTTCTCAGACAAAAGATATGATGATTTTCCACTATTATTCAGAGGGTTCAACACTTTCCAGATGAATTATGAAATTTGTTCCAGTAGCATTCTAAGATATTAGTCTTGCTCCTTGTTTTTTATTGTTAAAAAAAATAATAATTAAAGAAAAAAATCTTTAACATTGTTAGATTTCTTCAGTTTCAGACTAAGCCAGTTGATAAGCATTTGCCCAATTCCTGACCAAAATACATTGGCAACCCATCTGAATCTTAAATGTTTTTTTATAGCTGTGTGCAGAGCATATAACAATCAATAATCCTGGCTATAGCAGTTAAACCTCTCCATACCTGTTCCTCCATCTGGTAAATATGTAGAACCATACCAATCTTGGAGAAAGATGAGGAAACTATTATGAACTCTTTTAGTGAGAGACTGAAAGAGTTAATGTTCATCTCAAACATTGTAGCAAGACAGGTTCAACCATAAGAGAATCACAGAATCACAGAATGTTGGGGATTGGAAGGGACCTCAAAAGATCATCTAGTCCAATCCCCCTGCAGGAGCAGGAACCTAAACGAAATTACACAGGAAGGCATCCAGACAGGTCTTGAATGTCTCCAGAGAAGGAGACTCCACAACCTCCCTGGGCAGCCTGTTCCAGGGCTCTGTCACCAGAGCCAGTTTCCCAAGGGATGCCACTGTTGGAGGATGCACAGTTCTGTGTTCTGACATGCTGAAAAAAACACTGACATATATGGCCAAAGGTCATACAGAGTTCATTTGAGGAAGGGGCTTAACGACCACCAAGACCGCCCCCCCCCGCGCTCCCCCACAAAAGACCCTCTGCAACCACCCTTCAAAATGGCGCCTGCGCAGTTGGCCAAGAGTTACATCAGTCCTCACTTGAAGGGCAGCGGCTGAACTGTAATAGAAGGCACAAACTGAGGGAGCCACCTGCGTGCCCACCACCGGAGGAACATCCAGTCTTGCTGCATGCATGCCCACCACCAGAGGACTGCCCCATCCCTCTCAAGACCACACAGGATCCAAGAGTGGTGATATCTTTTCCTTATCTCTTTCCTTTCCTGTCTCTCTTTTCTTTTCTTTTCCCTTTTCTTATAGATTTTTCCAACAAGAATCTGCAGTGGCAGCATTTTTAGATTTTCCAAGTTCAGGTTATTTCCATTATAAATAAAACATTTACCTGGTTGTTTGGTGTCATTTCACCTTAATTTAGCCTAAGGGGATTTGCAGAACTTTTGCTTCTCTCCTCCCACCCCTGAGGTGGGAGGCGACATGGAGTTCTGTTAAGTCATATATGAAACAAAGAAGTTTAAACACTTCACATATTGATGTATAAAGTATCTTAGGTACTCCTTGTTACTACTTTTAAAATGTCACAGCTGATACTTAACACATAGAAAGGAAACAACATGCAAATATGAGACATAACATATCTCAGATCTCCTCTTTCACCCAAGACTTCTTCCCTCCTCCAAATAGTTATTTTCACTCAGAATATTCTTAGGAATATAAATTGCTGTAATACGAGGGTTGCTAGCCAGTGAGATCAGATGTGCAATCTGCCTAATACCATGTGCAGGATATAGACAATAACGTGTTATGTCTCATTTCTAGTTTTAATTTCGTCCATGGATTTCTAAGGCTGGACTCTTCTGTGAGTGATGTGACTGCAAACATATGCCTTAACTTTTTTTTCCCCAGGTGTTGTTCAATGCTTGTTATGAAAGACAGAGTGATTACCAACATTTTACAAAGAAAAGGTAACCACAGAAGTACCATAATGGCCTGGAAAAATTTCAGAAGGAAATAGAACGCAGGACAAAAAATTTTCTGTACAGTATTATGAAAGTCTCTTCAGTGCAACCAAAGCATAATCAGAAGCTCAAACGTTACCAGAGTATTTTTTGATTAATTTGCAGTCCATGTCAGGTCATCTGTGACTGAATTTCAGTCAACAGAAGGAACAATTTCAGGAACAGAACAAGGACCTTAAATGTGCTGGTTTTTGAGCAGCTAAACTAATTAGCCTGGCATCTCCCATATCCCTCACAATCCCCAGTTTTCCTTCATATTCCTAACATCTCTCATTGTAATAGCCCCTATCCTCCCTATATTCCCAGAGCCATGCCACCATATATTCAGGTTTATTCCTAGACTCCTCAACACAGAACTCTTATCTCATTCCCTTTTCTCCCAAACAGTGACGCATCTACCTCCTTCTAACAATACATACTGAAAATAAAGGTGATAAGAACAGAATTCTCCCTTCCTTCTTCACAACGGGGGCATTAACATGGGTCTCTACTCCATGTCAACGCCAATTTTCATACAAACTCTAAGACCTCAACAATTTTAAGATCTTGCTTTAAAATGTCCAAAAGGTCCTTAAGCTATTAGAGCACAGACAGAGACGAAATAATGGCATATGCCTCATTTCCTTAAGTAGGCAGGCAACAAATTAGATAAAAGGATGCATTTTACATGTCACTGCTGTGTGCCATACAACATTTTTAAATTTACAATTTTTGTCCCTTAATGCACATCCATTTGAAAAAAGCAGACAAAGGAAGAATGTCAGTATAAAAATATCCAAAAAATATTTTTTAAGCATAGTGATAACAGTATGAGGCTAGTTAAAATAAATAAAATCAGTACTATTAGCTAGATAACAGCAATAAAGTTACCAATGATATGCTTTGCTACCTGACAGCAACTCAACATAAAAGATTTAAAAATAGATATATTCCCTGTCATGTAAATGAGCTAAAGTGCTGCTTCCTGAATAATAAAATATTTGGACCATGCTATGCTACAGCAAGTCCCTATAAACAGAATATGCAGTTAACAATGGACATAATGGAAAACTAACACCTTATACACTTTGTTAGTTTGCACTATTTTCTGAAAGACTCTGTATGTAAAACACTGTATGACACACTGCAGGGAAGAGCAAAAAAAAAGGACTCAGCAATTAAATTTCCTAAATGAATGACATTTTTGACATTTCCCTTCCCTTAAGAAACTTCATGACTTTGGGTGAGTTTTTGTTCTGTTTTTCCCTAGGAAAAAGCAATCAAGATAATGATAGTAATTGGTAAACAGATGAGTGAGAAATCCCAGAAGCGGTGTCATATTAAAAAGCCACACTAGATGTTAGAGGAACATTGCTCTATAACATTTTTGGTTGACTCATAGATGTTTATTTTGCTCTTTCTTTCTTTCTTTTTTTTTTTCTTTAAAGAAAACTTTCCAAAAAACAAGAAGACACATTAAGAAGGTCTCAAAATGTCATTTAATATAGTCCCGGCCCCTGGCAGGATAAATCACTTCTGCTACAGACATCCGTTTAACTTCTCCAACTACATCTTCCAGCAGCTGACATCCCACAGTCCTGCCCAGGCATTAGATGAGATTGCTTGCCTCACTCACTTTCACAGAAGTCCTTTCCTAACATGAATCCTAACATGACTTGAATGTCTCATTGCAATTTAAGTCACTGCTTCCCCTAGTCTCAATAGGCCTTGTAACCACTCATTTTCCCCTCTATTATTCTTACTTTCACGTTTCTGCTGTTTATCCTGTCTTTCTTGAAATTCTGTGCCAAACCTGACACATCAGTTCAGCCAAGATCCTATTCTACATAACATAATGTAATGCCATTTATAATTTTTTTTAAACAGCAGAACAGTGTGGATTCACATATAGTGTCATATCCAATACAGTTATAAAGTTTTCTTCAATTTTGCCTAAGCATATGTTCCTCCACCTTGTACTTGTGCAATTAGTTTTTCCAAAGTGTAACACACTGCAATAGTCCTTACTAACCTTCACCCAACGTTTTATAGACTATTGCTCCATCATGTTTATCCTAATCCTGTCTCCAAAGTTGTTCTTGCTGCCTTCTCTTCACGATCACCTGCAAAGTAAGCAAGTATTCTGAGCAGACCCAGACTAAACCCTCCAGAAACACACTCAGCTCCCTATTCAATAGCAGATGCTTCACACAATTAGTCTACACAGCTTCCTAACTACTAGTTGATTCAGCTTGCAGCTGTTTCATCTACCATGTATTTCTTTTGCTTGCTCACAAGTGCAGCATATCAAAAATGGGTCCAGGTGTTTAAGGCAAGATGCATCTCATCTACAGCTTCTCTGACATTGACAAGGCCTGCCACTTTTATAAAATTAAATTAGACTGGTTTGGTAAGAGTTGCTCTCAATAAAATACAGGCTGTCTTAATTATTTTTCCCCAAAAGTATTTGCCAAAGATTGTGAGCTTCAGCACTTCTCTTGAATTTCAGTTAGGTAAATTGTCTGCAGTTCCCTGGCTCTCCTCTTTCACTTGCATTCTCTTACTTTTTTCATCTTTCTGAAAATTCACCCTCCCTCGATGTTTTCTTAAGCATGAATATTTCACTCATTTCCCTAAATACTTAAGGATGACATTCATCAGGATCAGCCAATATAACAGCAATCTTTCTCTTTCTACCCCTCTGTCATTTACAATAGTCATGCTTGCTACAACAGAAAATTGCCATTAAATGCCTTTTTTTCCCCGTTTTAATCATTACCCCTAGACTTCCACATTCAAATTCAGCTGCAGTCTAGGCCTCAGAGAAAGTATGTACAACCCTGGTAAACCAGTGTCACTCTTATTAATAAAGCAATACAAATATTCAAGCCTCTGAATCACTTCACCAAATTTGTTAGAGTATATAACTTTGAATACCTAATAAGGATTTCAGTTCTTCTTTATTTCTTGCACACCTTGTGTGGCATTTAGAAAATTAAGATGGGTAGCAGACTGCTGCTTTTTGCTCTTCTCTCCCCCATGAGCCCATCAATCATGAACTAGATATCAAGATATCCTGAGGTTACCAATGATATATACTTCTTTAATGTCATTATGCTATTTTTACAACACTTCATTGCCTCTCATATCAAGTTTTCCAGAACAGATGAAAGCCACATTCCCATCCTAACAACCACTAACCCAAAGTAATCCAAAACCAGCATCATTCTTGCTCACCTATCAAACCAGATTTTAACAATAGCAACCCCAGAATTTTCTGCTGAACAATGCAAGTGTGAATCTTGGCTATAAAAGCAGAGCGTCCCCCCACAGGAGAACCTGCCTCTGATAAACGAAAGGAGGTTATCATCCCCAAGAAAGGACACACACAAACCCCATCTATGACACTTTCACCCTACCTCACCTCCCCAACATACAAGAACTTCACCTTTCTTTTAAGGGTCCTAGGCAAACAAACTACATTTGGTGTGCTGTTTCAAATGTAAGAGGACAGAAATATTTTCCATTGAAAGTGGAACAGATTAGCAGTAGTCATTCTGCAAAGAGTATTGAGTCCTCCAAAACTCAGAATATGATTCTAAAGTAAATCTCTCTTGAGAATATAATCAATTGTATTTTGATTTTAAGTCCAATGGAAGTATGTTGAAAAAAATAAACCATCTGTCTTCTATTCTTGCTGTTAGAAAAAGACAAAAGGAAAGAAAAGTGGAGCTTTGTTGTTTTGTTGGGGTTTTTTAACCTAAACACTTTCAAGGAGACAGATTACAAGGAACCTTGCTCAAATTACTTTAAATGTGTCAAAAAAAAAGTGTCACAGCCCTAGACTTTACTGTCACAACTGACTTTTAGAAACACATAGAGCTTACTATAGCTGTACTTAATCATGACTTAGCTTTATTTCCCTAC
>NW_010304272.1:0-26672 GCF_000700745.2 Antrostomus carolinensis | reverse complement strand
TTCATACACTACATTTGCAGAATAAATTACAGTGAATTCTCTTAAGATATGACACCATGTATACAGAGAGTGACAAGAATCTGTAAGCAGTAAGAGATATCAAAGAAACATTTTTCTAACAGAAAAAGCACATATACATTATATAAAACATCCACAAAAACCACATTACCTAGCAAGGGTGGCAGTATGTATATGGACGTGCATACACAGCTCCCCATCTCATTTTCTTAGTAATAAACTAAATTGTTGGCAATTCATAGCCATAGTTATTGTTCTCACCTGTAGGCTGTTAGGTATCTTTAGTGTGTGTCCAAGCTCATCCATTTGTAAACCTGTACTAGATCACTGTCCCTGCAGAAAATGTGTATAAAAATAATAATAAAAAAAAAAAAGTCCAGCTTGAAGAGTAGGAAAGAAGGCTATCACAAGCCCATAACTCTGCATGTGGTCTACATTTAGCTATTCTCTTTATCACAATTTCTGGAAGCTCTGTGATTCACAAAAATAACTGGTTTCAGTGGAATTTGGGGTGACCAATATAACAAGCACTGTTAAAACATGGATCTTCAGGAGCCACGTTAACTTTGAACATCCAGTAGTGGTAGGATTTAGAAGATGTTTTTAGCTGATGGACACAGGAAATTCAACAGAAAACTGAATTTGTTCTTGCCTTTCCCTTCCTTCCTCTCCTTTCCCAATAGCAGATACTAAATTAAGTTTACATATGAAGATACTAATTTTAACAGTTCTTTGGGAAGGGAGGAGGGGTCCCCCCTTGTTTTCATTAAAACTATAATATTGTAATTTAGAAAAAAAAAAAAGGCACAACAGCTTACATGGTGGATACCAAATAAGGCAATGGCAATAACTTTTAGGAATTACTAATAGTCAGATCCTTCTCCCCTGCAAGAGCAGTGCACATGTGAATTGCCTGTTTGTTTAAAGTGGTACAATCTCAGCCATATTCTTTCCTACTATTGCCTCACCCAACAAGATGTACCGGTCATCTGAAACATGAGACAAGCCAAACCTTAGCCCCATGGGTAGGAAGCATCCTAAACCGATTCATTTGTTTACCAAGAAGTGGAAGGGCATCAGACTGCCTGTACCCCACTGGATGTGGAAACAGAGAGAAGGGAGCTGCCCGCCTGTGGTGGCAATTAATTACACAAGCATGTCCTGTACAAACCTTCCAGGAGAATTCTAACACACATGCCTCCAAAATCCACTCTCAAACACTGTTTTATGTTAACTCTCCAAAATATGCAAAAATTAACCAGAACATAACATGGAAAATGCAATTGCTAGTAAGCAATGTAACTTCACTGTTAATACTCTCTTCCTTTTTCCTGAATCCCAAAGCCAGGTAAAAGATGAGCTTTTTGCAGATTTCTACCCTTCCAGCTCTTTCTTTTGTCGCTGCCTTAGTATTGCCTCAACGTATTTACTCCATTTGGGGGTTTGTTTGTTTAGTTTTTCATAAAAGATGCTTGCAAAGTCCAATATAATTCACAATATACCAAACATATATTAAAAATAAAAAACTAAATTATATGGAATATTCTATACTATCAGCAAGCCTCTTTCTTCTTGCTATGTAGCCTTTTATTAAAATCTAATACTAACATGGATTAATGTGACAGCCATGAGTATACAAACCAAGTTACAAAGGAAATAAGCTTTTATTACTTTTCCAAAGATACAGCTAGTTTAAAAGTAACAGAGGGATGATGAAAATTGCTAAGGGCGGGGGGGGGAAATATGAGTGTTTCTGGAAAAAATATTAGAATTTTTAAATAGCTAATTGGATTGTCAGGCTTACAGTTAATACAGCAATCCTCCTTACACGAAGTCTTTACTTCAGCTGTGTATTTCACCATGTATAAACCAAGTACAGGAGAATTTAAGTTTTCTTCAGCATTTGAGATGTTTCAGGTCTTATGATGGAGTTATGCACTAGTACATGGTACCAATACAGATAATAACCAGGACCAAAAACAAGAAATGGAACTGGATTAGTCACATGTCAAAAAAAAAGTGCATAACAAACTGCTCCAAAATACATTTTGTCATGCTGGAATTCTCCAGGAGTGTTATGACTTCAAATGCAACAGTTGCAGAGCCCCAGCTGGAAGAGTCCTTCTCAAAAAGTCATTAGACATCTGAGAGTGAGTCATTCTTTAGTGAACATTAATGATTAAAAGTTTCAGTGCCATTAGTGAAGCCAAATGTTAAACTTCTTCTAAACCATTAAACAGATGTTCCAACCTTTATGCTAGCATGACTTTTTTCCTAATTGCCTCAGTTACGTCCTACTAGGAGCCTGTTGTTCCTGCAACTCTGCACAGGACTCGAACTTCAGCTGAAACTTTTCTCACCTCCTTCCACCTCTGCGGTGCCTTTTGTCAGTTTCCTCATAGAGGGCAACAGCAGCTAACAGCTATGATGCTAACAAAGCAGGGTCTCAGAAGGAGATGAAGACGCAAGGCTACAGAAGTGACAGCAGCAGAGGAAGAAGGAACATGTTTCACAGGTGGATCTGAGCACCAGGAAAGTGCAGTGGTGTGATGGGAGGAAGCGCATAGCAGAAAGGGGCCAGATAATTCCAACTATCTTGTTTAAATTTAGTCCCACAATAAAAATTTCCCTGGGAAGGAGCTACTCGTTGGCACAGATTAATGGCCTGTTAATGACAAAACAGGTATTTAGAATGAACTGTAATTAAGCTTTTTCTCTCCTTTACTCCCCCTTGCCATTAAAGACCATTTACTGTACATCTTTCTGCCCTTTAAGAGGCCCATGAGGCTGGGGATGAACCAAGTTCTTTATTTTTAGAAGACATGACTATGAATGGCTTCCAGCTGAAATGTTAGAAATCTTTTCAAGTGACTTGATATGACTCATTTGCTAATGACATAAGCCCATGGCACAAAACATCTTAAAAAAGATAGTTTTGTTTAACTGCTTATTAAATAGAGTCAATTTTTATATTACTATGTTTTTGTTTTCCTTCTACATCTCAAATAATCTAATTTCTCAACAATTAAGCAGTTAGTTTTAATATACTCCTGCTGATTTCAATAGGAAACAATAGAAGCAATGGGTATAATCTTTATTAGGTCAATTATAGTTTCAGTAGGTTGCAGTAAATTAAAAATTTCATTATTTGCAATTAAGCAACTTCATTAATATAGTTGCCATTTTCCTCACTCTTTTGGCTATTTAGTATATGCAAATAATTATATTGAGGTATACACACACACATGCACATACATATACTTTCCCCCTGTTATCCCTAAATTACTTGTAGGTGGAAATCAGTAATGGGCTTCTGAAAGCCAGTTAAGAAACTTCCAACTTCCCACCAATAAAAGCTGCCCATCACAGGAAACCATGTATGAACTACCCTCACAGCTATGTAAGTAAAACACATGAAAGCATATATGTGCCATACTGCCTCATTACTTATTCATTCTCTTAATAAAGCAGAGTCTATTTTTTTTTTTTCTAGTTACAGAGTCTGGACTAGGGTCATAATCAGGACTGAAATCTGAAATGCCATGCCACAGTACAACGTCGCTCCAACAGTTGATAGAACATTCATCTGTTCTTGGAAACATGAAGTTTTACTTTGCAAAAAAGAGAGTTATGTTATGAAACTAGTAAAAAAAAGTCCAAAAATGTTATGATTGTCTATCTTGCAGACAGGAAGCAATTTTCAGCCAAGTAATTGGTACATATTCTTAGCGCATTATGTTTCTCAAAACATGTTACTGTAGGTGGAGATTAGCATCCCTTTTCTTCAAGAGGAAAATTACTTGTCTTCTATAGTGACTGGAGCTGTCATTCCAAGAGCTGACAAATGTTAACAATCTCTGGAGGTGTTCTTTACAAACATCTCAAAAATAAATAAATATATTCAGATCAAGGATCCAATGACCAAAGAAAGGTTATAAATAGAAGTAAAATACCACAGTTTGAATATTCATATGCATCATACATCCATCCCTTCTAACATAAGGAAAACTATTTTAAAATAGCTTAAATATCACATTAACAACTAATACAGAACTTTGCCAGAGAAAGGACACAGAAATATTATTTATTAACAAAACAAAAAGTTTGCTGTACTTTCCATTTTGCAGATAATATCAAAGAAGAAACGAAACCTGACAATGGATCCTTTCCAGCCATCCAATTATTAATCTGTGCAGACAAGATTAGAAAAACTCTTACATCTATCTACATTTAGAAGACTGTACAGACCTTTTTCTTTACATATATTTTTGTTCTTCATTACATTCTCACTGCAGTTTCTTGAACGTGTTTCCAGTGCTTGCAACAACATGAACAAGAACATGAAGCTGAACTGCATTATCCCACATGCTGAAAGCAGGTCCACAAAGTCCAAACAAACCAATTTGCTTAAATTAATTTATTAAACCACAGTAACCACCATAATTTGTTTAAACTATGATGTCAACACTCCAAGACACTGTCTATATTTATAACACACTTAAACATTTAAAATTTCAACAATAAAACTCATCTTGGTTTTAAAAATTTATAGTAATATACTAATACACAGAACATAAAAACACACAAATACTTTTCATTCTTCTTTGCAAGAAACTGTCAATCACAAAGCAATCTCAACTACTGAGGTTTTGACTGAGAAACTTTCCCTTCCTTTTTTGTAATACTTCAGAACATCAGCTATTAAAATCAGAACCAAGTGGTAAAGTTTCTTTTCCTGAGTTGAGACTTTTGCTAGGAGCCAACTACCAACATGTCAGAAAACCTTAGCTAAAAGTTACAACTCTGCACGATGTAGGACCACCTTCAGAGAATTATAACCTCAACTATAGAAAAAAATTAGCAGTCAATACAACTCACTAATGTAAAATCCAAGAAAAGTAGGAAGGAAGGAACAGACAGAGATTCTCATTTTCATTTCAAAACTTTTCATTTCTCAATCTCACAATATAAACCAAGGATATAATTTTAATATAAAATTAGTGCCCTATCAGATGAATAGCAGAAACATAAATAAATCACCCTTGCAACTAGTTTAGCCTTGGACTATAATTACCTCTTTCAAATGAACCAAAAAGCACACTACAGAATTCTTAGTGCTTTTAAGGAATCTCCTTCTTGGAAGAGATGGACCTTCCTCATCCTGCTCAGAGTTAGAATTCAACATTACCTCTGAGCACTTGACCATCACGTGATGGGCTTGTACCCAATGCACAACTCTAAATAAATCCATAGACTCTAAATGATGAGATTTAGCAACAGCTGACTGAAAAACAGGTTGGGGGAAAGAGGAGATGGAGGACTTAAGATATAATTACTTCAGCCTACAAAGTTAGTATCTCAATTACAAAGAGGACAAAGTAATATGGATTGAGGGTATGCAAACAGGTAATGCTTTCTAGGGTCAGACTAAACCTGTTTCAAATCAAGAACTGCAAAATACCCTATTGGATACAAAGCAGAAATCCACATTTCCTTACCCCTTCTTCACTTTCTCTATTAGGAGGCCTGAGCTTCCCCACCAGATGCAGTGCCTGATTTCAGCATTTTCTTTCAGTTACTGTGGAGACAGATCCCCTCATTCCACAGGTGGAAGAGACTCAAGGCAGCTCAGTGTGGATGAGCTACACCTGCCCTTCTTAAGCATGTCTCATGTATCCTCACACACTTAGCCAATCAACTAAATACTGCAAAGTTTAAAAACCACAGCAGGATCAGGCTTTTAGCAGAAAGGTAAAGACATCAATGTTTTCTTCTGCTGATTAGATGAAAATGGGAGAATAACCTAGACCATTTAAGTCTCTGAAAGGCTTAAAAGAAAGACAAATGAAAGACTAATTATCATTTACTTCAGTTCATTTTATAAAAGTTCATAGAGTGAAGAAAGGTAGGAAGCTGTGATACCTTATCAATCAATGAAAGGTCATTATTTTCAAAGTAAAAGTAATTCATGAAAGGATGAATACATATTGTAGAAAATAATTATTTAATATAATATTCAGTGTTATGTATAGAATACATTTTGACATTATACAGGTTAAGAACCTGAGAAAAATACTGACTCTCTCTTAAAGAAAGAATGGCATATCCATACAGCCAGAAGTATTTGATAATTTTTACATCTTTCTTTAAGTAGGACTGGGATTATTCATTAGGTGACTGAAGCTTGCACTATATCACATGCACTGAGTTGGTGCAATGCTTCTTATTAGTGACTTCTTTGATTCTGCAACTTCCTTGTTAGCAAATAGGAACAGCTTTTTGTCATTAGTCATGGTGAGGGGACAATTTAACTTATACTGGAACAAGGAAGATGATGGAATAAGTCAAAGCTAAAAATTTCTGATTCTAAACAGCAGGTTGCCTGATGTCTTCAGCATTAGTGTTTAAGTTCACTGCAGCTCAACTCATTTTGTATCAGAGGAGATTTGTATCAAAAAGTGGGAAGGCATGTCACCTTCTGGTTCTGTCTTACAGAATTAACATCAAGAACACAGACTGTAATAAACAACAAATAAAAGCATAGTTAGGGGATAATTTCAAGTGCTATGAAAACTTCTAAAGGTTACTCTGGTGCTAGAAGTATTTTCTAAACATCTCACTCTTTGAGGTACTTGTTGAAGTGAAATATTTTCTTTTCTCTTATAATTGTATAGTGTAGTAGAATTTTACATACATGTAAGAAAGTATCAAGCTGCAAAATTCACTTTGTCTTATGTCATTCTGAAGTAGAATTTACCATTCATTTGTCCTTTTGTTCCCACCTGAGGCTGTGATCCCAAAAGGCGTAAAACAGCACCCACTGCAAACGTTCACAAGAGCATTTTGACAATCTCTCATTTAAGCTGAAGCTTGGTACATACTATGTCCCCACTTACATATTATCTTATAATGGTTTGGGTTGGAAGGGACCTTTAAAGGTCATTTAGTCCAACCCCCTCAACCTGCCATTGACAGGGACATCTTCAGTACTACAAAGGCGGCACCATTTTTTCCTTCACAATTCTTTCTCCTGAAAATAGGTACATCTGCTTCACAGAAAATGAAACTCATGTTTGAAAGACCAAGTTTCTTTCTTTCTTTTATAAACAACACAAATAACTATCCTACAACAAACTTTCACCAGTACTGGATCAACTTCAGTTGGATCAACAACAGTTCTGAATATTTCCTACCAGATCTTCCATTTCATTTTCATTCAAGAGAGGCAGGAAAGACTGTCAGATGCTAACTAGAAGGAGTAAATTCAAGCTTTATTTTACAGTAAGCAGTCTATACCAAGGAACTTGGACCTCATTTTAGATAACATTACATTTCTGCCTCACGCACAGTCCTAGAAACTACAACTGCATTTCTACCTCCTATCAATGAACACAGCTTGGAATGAAGACAGCAGAAAACATGCTGCCATCTTCTTAATAACCACTTAAGGTATAACTTCTTAAGTGAGACAATCTGAGGACTAAGCACAGACACACAGTCTGCCATTTTAGACCAGACTTGCTTTCTCACCACACATCACAAATAAAACCTTTTTCTAAAGTATATAAAAAGTTTTTTCAACGATCTTAAGTATTTAAATCACAGAAGCATGAAATTTAAAATGACAACTCTCCAAAGAACAACAACAACAAAATGTATTCTTTTTAAACACAGCCAGGTTAAAAATGCCTGTCTCATCAGCATGACAGAAATAAGGATTTAATCTTTAAAAAATGGTAAAGTCTTATATGGAATATCAATTTAAATAACAGTATATCAACATTGCAGCTCTGATAGTTTACATTAATTTAGCAACTCAGAAAATAATTAGGGTTTCTTCACTTAGCCAATTAAAAAATAATGTAGGATCTAAAAGACTAGCTACTGAATCAGGAGAACAAGTTTGGAACAATTTACTCATTGCATGGAAGACCTGTACAAACTTTCTTTAGAAACTACCATAGGTCCTAGTCTTGCTTTGCAATTTTTGTCTTATGGGATTTATATTTTTCACCTTTTTTTCAGAAATTATTCTTGTTACAAGCATTTTCTGGTTTTGAAAATTATAGCATTAGACTACTATATCAAGGAAAAAAACATCTCAAGAGTGAAACATGGGTAATTTAAATCCTGAAAAAGAAAATCACATTTTCTAACTAGGAAACAACAAAATACCCCAAGTAAGTAAAGATATTTCCTCTCAGAATATTACTTGTTTAATAGTAACTCTTATGAAACACTGATTCATGTGCAAAAATATTTTCAATAGCATAGACATATTTGACCAGGAAATATAGAAACACAAGGGAAAAATCTCCACATTTTCTCTTTGTTCAAACAACACCAGTGAACATACTTTTTCAAACACAGCACGATTACTCAAAAGCAAGGAAATTTCACTGTGCTAAGACAGAACTTCTTTACTGGAAAATGTTTGACATCACCAAGTCAAAAAGAGCCTACATCCAAAAAATCCCTCCCTATTGTTCTACTGCATTCCATTCCTGTTATATCAACCCAATATTTGTGACAAATTAACTCTGCCTTGCAGGCCAGTGAATTTCAATTAATGACTTATTACGGAGGAAAGTAAAAACAGCACAGTCAAGAGCTCTACCCATCAGACAAAGCAAGCTGTCATTCTGCTTAACTTCTACGACGAATGTTCTCAGACCCACATGAGAGAAAAGAAACACCATTTGGCATTTAAACTTCAGGTCCCAGGGTGCATTAAAGCAGTAAACAAGCCTGGATTGATTACTCTGATTTTAAAAGGTCACAAATTGCTAAGGTTTTTTGTTTATTTTAATGCATATTTAGTTGATTTACAAGACAATTGTTTTAAATTTTAAATTATAACCCTGTATAATGGGTACTGCCTTAATTAGATTTTAACTATATGCTAATCTGAAAGTGTGGGTTTTTGTTTCATGCTTTCTCAGGGTCTGATAATAAAGACTGCATATTCCATAAAAATACTAAATTAGATCAATATAACTAACATTTATAATTTAGTATATCCTTGTAACGTAAAGTGTAGGGCTTCCATAAACAATGACCATTTTGAAACATTTAAAATTCAATTGAAAATGTCATTTTTGCTTCCCTCATATGACCAATGATTTATACTAACTGTTTTCCAAACAGATATGGAGAGGGGAGCAGTGCAGAGAAGAACACAACTACAGTAAAATAAGTAGACCAACTCATAAAGGCTTCATCTGTGCTGTGTGGTTTCAAGATGCATCACTAAAATCAAATTCTAGCTTGGTCTTAAAATCAAACCAAAAATCTTCTAGAATTAGCAGTATAAAACATATTCACCTTCAACATTTCATTTGGGCTTTGCTCATACACTCGAACAAAGCCCTATCAGTCTTTTTTCTTTTACAGATTGTTACTGATCATTTCATTTTTAATCCTAACAAATTTACCACAGTGATGACCAAAGGAAAGATAGAAAGCTTATGAGTATAATCAGTAGTACAATAGTTGCAGTGATATTTTCATGCATGATCTCATCTTTGAAAAACAAACTTTTTCAAAAGTATTTCTCCTTAAAGAAAATGAGCATTCTTCAGGCAGCAATGTAAAATTTAAGTCATTGGAAATAAAGAAGAAATAAAGCTAGGATGCCTGATGCACATGCACTGACAATCTGTTAGACTAGGAGATTAATAGCATCCACATCCGCCTCACCCTTACTTGTCTGGATTTGGGGTGGTAGGTCCCAAAACCAGAGGAGCATTCAGTCAGAAGGGAGCAGAAGACAGCTGCACAGCTAACGGGACACACTGCCCCAGCACCCAGCCCCGGTGCAGGAATCAGTTGATGTGCAGCCACCACTGAAAAATTGCTTTAATTTGGTGGTTACCACCTACCTCTCTAATGTCTTGGTAACAGGAAGAAATATAAATATGTGCTTAAATATGCTGCTGACATCATACAAAAGTTAAAGGCTAATCTCGCTTCCTTCACATCAATTACTTCAATGGAAAATAGGTACAGAGGCGGTTCTGTTGAATCTGACCTTCGCAGCTGCATCACTCTCTGCAACCACTGACCAAAATTACTGCACACAGACTGTTCCTCCCCTTCCCATATCTCAGTTTTCCATGCACAGCCATTAAATTTCATTTTTAGAGATTTTATTAATAGAAGTATTATGACATGGATTAAAATATATTTAAGGAAACTAGTTTAGACTTAACTGTTTCAGGAAGGCTTTATGTTAGAGCATGATTAGCAACTTCTTCACAGGTACAGCTGTCATTACACAGCATATACAGAAACTATGAAAAATTACTAGTATCTCCTCATGCTTTTGAAACAACCACAGACCAAAGATCTAATGAGAAGCAAAAGTAATGCCCATACACTTGTCCCCATTATACATCACTTCAGAAGTTCTCCTTTGGACCAAAGTACATTTGAAGTTACTTCTAGAGGTTATACACTCAGAAGTCCAGAAATTGATCCAGTAAAATGCTAAAATAATCACAATGTGCTCTAAAAACTGAGCAAAACTGTAGAGGAAGTCCTGTTCAGCAATGCAATCAGGGAAGCAAATTAATGTTGATTTGCCAAACCTGTCCACCTGGGCAGTTAGTCACTTCTGCATTTGCTTCAAAGAGTCCTGGAGTGAAAACACACCTTCCACTTGAACCTGTACACATAACTTCCATCTTGACACAAGACTACCTAATTTCTGTCCTAAACAGCATTGTAGACAGTATACTTATGACTTGGGTATTGTTTCGTTGGTTTGGGTTTTTGTTGTTTGTTTTTTTTAACTTGAAGACACTTTATCCTACCCTTACACAAGTAAATTGCTCCTTTCCATAGGGCACTGTCAACAACAATCCTGCATAATAAAATGGTGCTAATACTTCACAGTGAGATTTTTCTGTTGGTGCCCAGAAACACATCTGCAAGAAAGGGTTTATTCAGAACTACGTTTGTATACTGAAATAATAATGTTCCTATCGCTTCTCCCTCACAGCTGCTGATGATTACAGGCTCGAGACGAAACACATGCAGAGGCTGGTTCTGAAAATACAGCCCTTAAATATTGCCCTTTTATTTCACTGTTTACCTTTTGATTTGACTCTTGACATTCACAGTTTATAACTGACGAACATTTTTAAAAGCTTTCACATTTTAATTAAAGACACAGGCAGAAATAGTTCAGCAGAACATGGAAAAAAAGACTTTCAGACCCATCTTGGGGCTGGCTGTCTCTGAAAAGCTACCGACCTACTACACCCAGCAGATAGACAGAATGCTGTTGGAAAGGAATTTATAAGGGCCTCTAGTGATAATAATTAGAATTTTCCAAAGCTGAGGGACTTAGACACACACCTGTGCCCAAAGCCGCCATGTGCCACGCTGACGTGCTTTCTGCACGCTGAGGGTGCGCGTGGGAAGGGGTGCATTTCAGCTTGCTGGAGAGACTGATTGCCTGAGCCCTTACCTAGCAAGGAAGCAGGTATACACTCAGCTTTTAGGAATGAAGGGACCTTGGGGTTTAAGCACATCATCCAAATACATTTTGGAAACAGGTATTTGTTTAATGTACGTGCTTGTCTTTAAGCATAACATTCAGATGCCTGTGTTACATTAACAGTGACCACTATCAGTTCATTAATATGAGAAATAAACTGCTTATGCTTCAACAGGATGAAAGAGTAAACAGAACCGATACAAACAATTACCAATTTGTTTCTGATTAATTTAACAAAATCATTCATGTTGGAAGTGACCTCTGAAGGTCACCTCATCTAAATCCCCTGCTCAAAGCAGAGTCAACTATAGCAGGTTGCTCAGGGCTATGTCCAGTCAGGTTTTGCATATTTCCAAGGATAGAAATGCCACAAACTCTCTGAGCAGTCTGGTCCAGTGTTCAATCATCCTTAAAGAATAAATTTTTACTGCATTCAAACAGAATTTCCCATATTTCAGGTAGTGCCCATTCCCTCTCATGCTGTGACTGGGCACCACTGAGAAGAGCCTGGCTACATCTTCCTTACTCCCCCTCCATCAGGTGCTTATGTACAAGGATAAGATCCCCCAGTAGACTCCCAGATCCCTCAGGCTCTCCTTGTATGTCAGATGGTCCTTTCATCATTTTCATGACCCTTTGCTGCACTGACTCTAGATTCTCTATATTGTACTGGGAAAGACAGCACCAGACCGAGCCCTCCATCTGTGTCTCACCAGGGCTGATAGAGTGGGGTAGGATGAGTAAGGGTGTAATTTTAACTAGATTCACTGTTGTGCACAACCTTCTCGCAAGGCTGAGATGGAATAAGCAATCTAAAAGCGAGAGCAATGCTTTCTCATACTCCTGAACTACAGGGTTTGAATTTATACTTCAAAATGTTGCCATTTTATTAAGTTCACATTCCTGTGGAAGCAAAACCATTTTTATCCTGAGATGTAAATCTGAAAGTTAACAAAATCTTTGGGCTTGTTGCCACATAACTCATAAAGCACAATACAATCAAAATTATCCTTTCACTTGTCCAGGCTTATCATGCTAATGCCAAAAGCAGTATACCTCAAAAAGTATATTTCTAAAGTATCACAGAATTACAAAAGGAAAGAAAATATAATTCATATAAAACTATTATGACCTCCAGCCTTCAGAACTGCCAATAGAATAACATTAGATTTACCCTTAGAGACTTATATTAATAGCTAGCCTTGGCCACGTGAAATCCACAGCACTCCATTTTTATATTTGTGTATGTATATAAATTACACACATACCCACACACACAATCCTAAAAAAAGATCCAGTTCATCTTAGATCACAGATCTTGTAAAAACTTCTGAGCAAGCACAGGCATAAATATAGCTAAAGTCTGAAACTCTTCCTGGGATGATTCATTTGCACAAGACATCTCAAAAACAATGGGATCTATACATTAGGGCAATTAAACTGTCTTCCTCTTCATGGGTAGTACCTAGTGTGCTGTCAAGGCTACTGAAATATGAACAGAAACAATAAGGCTAAAACCAGCTTTTGAACACAAGATGTTTACACATAATTTAGAAAATAAATTTCCTGCCCTTTTTTGAAAGCTGAACTCCACCTTACCAGATCACACAGTTCAACTCTTTGTACCAGAAATTTATTAAAGACTCTGCATTACAAAACCAAATGACATAATGGGCTTTTTTAAAAGAGAACCAGGGTACTTACTAGAACAAGCCACTTGCAACTTAATGTGAATACAGGTTAAGACTGCCTTAAAAAAAAAAAAAAAAAAAAAAGTCTTCTAACTCCATATGATTTTTCCTTTCCTAATGCTTAATATTTTAGAACAGAATTGAAATTGAAGAAACAAAGGCATGAACACATCCCAATTTTGTACTACGAGGAGAAATCCTTCTAGAGTAATGTCGTCTCGTGGTTCAAAATCTTGCCCAGGCCTCCTCTATACCTTCAGAACTGCATGTAATACCATATGAATGGATGTCTAGAATACCCTTGACTTAGGAAATGCTGGAGTGCCATGCATTATCGTTGGCAGTATATAATCTGTAATCTAAATAAGCATCTGGTTCACTTCAAGCAGTTGCCCTCTTCAGCACTGTAAGTTTTTATTTGTCATCTGTGACTATATATATGTATTTATTTATATATTTATCAGCAATATTTACAACTACAGCAATCAGTAAGTGCAAACTCACTCTGGCCGTGCTTTAGGAAGGCATTTCTTAGTGGGGTACAATCTGTTTGCACACAGCATTACACATACCACAGTCCCATTGCTACTCTGGCTTATTTCTGGCTGCTATTGTGCACCAGGTGCCTCTGCACCAAAAGGCTCTTTAGATACCTGTTCTCACCTATTTAGGTATTTTACTCATCATTTTGCTTTCTTTAGATTTTTCTAGATCTAGTTATAAAATACTAGTCAGTCAAAAATCACATTTTTCTAGCAGTTATTCAAAAAGGTGGAGTTTAAAGAACAAAAAGCTCACACAAGCCTCTATGCCTTCTTTACCACCCTCTGAAGTCCCAGTGTTAAGTTCTTGGGATTCAGCAGAAGGTTGTATTTACACCAGCAGAAACTATTTCAGGTTAAGACCTGCCAAAGAAGTTCAGCCAAAGCAGAAGATATTTTCAGGGCTAATCCTACCAGAATTTTATCTTTGCTCCCAGTTTCTGGTCAGCACCTATATGGAACTGCCAATTTAGTTCAGTGACAGACAGGAACTGTTTTGAAAAGTGATTAATTCCACAACAGTTATTAATTACTCCAAAACATTCACTCAATAGACTGTCACTAGCATAACACAATACTATTTTAATATACATACTGCTGATATTCTTTCTATGTGTTATGGGATCTTTAGCTATGAATTTGAATTCGACTTCTCCCTGCTTTGCAGAAAGAAATAACGCAAATGATGTCAAATCTCTTTTTTTTTTCAGGTATAAAACTTGCTGCTAGAGACTAAACACTGAAGTGAGAAGGCACAGCCTTATTAAATATTAATATTCTGCTAGATTTTTATATTCCATTCCAATATATTTGTGGCCAATAACCATCCATTTTCCCTCCCTTGCAGAAGCTGAGCAGGTGTGCAGGTAGCTGTTACCAAGACAACATACTGGCAAGGGATTAGAGCAGACACTTGTATGTGTATAACTCTGAATAATGCAAACACTGTTAAGTGATACATTTTTCATTATCTGAACATCACATGATGTTTTATGCCATTTAATTTTTTTTTTTGCCTGTTGAACATGCTCCTGTTAAGAACCCTATTCAAACCTCACAAGCAAATGTAATGATAGTTTCATTATAACAATGAAAATACCACTTTACGCATTTCTTTCATGAGCTCAGTAAGTAGTTATCCAAACATCTGTTCCATTTCCTACATCTCACATTTAGAAGCACTAAGCTGCAAGACACCAATATTCATAAAAACAAAAGTAGGGTGAAGAAATGTATAACTTTATCAAATATACCTGCACTTCACCAAGAAGGCTGGGTACACTGAAGAGATACATCTCTGCAGGAATTGTCACCTAGTTGTTCTAGAGACAGACACCAGCCCTTTGGGAGTATCATAAATTTTGTTTTGTTAAACTGTGGAAAGCACTGCAGAACATTTGACAGTGTTATATCAATGAACTATGAATTATAACATTAAGCAGCAACCTATTAATAATTTTTAAAAAATGAACACAGGTGAATAGAAGCCACGTATGGAAAGCTTTTCTGTTCTTAGAGACAGTTTGAAAACCTTTATATAAATTAGAATTTATACCACCGCATGGCAATTTTAATGGTTCATTTTTATTTTACACATATTGCCAGAGGACTAAAAACCTATGGCTTTCTCTATACTTCTCATAGTAATGGCAAGCTTCAATTATACCAAAATATGTCATCTAGGAAAGCACAAAATAATGAGGAAAGGCCCTTTTTTGATCTACTACAATCAGATCAACAATTTCATACAAGATCAAACAGCTATGTTTTATAATTCAGCAAACCTCAGTCTCCACTTTACTTATTATGATCATCCATAATATGAGAGAAAGAAATGCTGAAGTTTCCTCATGTGGATAGAAAATGCTGTTACTGTCATTCTGTCCTCAGCAACATGAAGGAGAAAGAGGTACAAGTACCTGGTCCTTCAAACAATTATTTCTAGAATTGAAACTAGGAGCAAAAGATTTAAGTGCCACTACTTTAAATTCATAGATTTCAAAATGAGGAAGACAAAACCTGATGTATTTTATTGGATACACCTATGTTTTCCAAGACAAAGAAGAACAGAAAAAGAACATGTGTTCATGTGCTTTTCATCCTTCTTCTGTACCATAACGGCTTCCTGCTATGAGGAAAACACCTTCCTTTGCCCAAAAGTGAAGCAACACTTGCTTGGCCTCAACAAACATTTTCAGGGATGTTTCAAAATCTTCAGCAAAGTCAGATCTCCCCAGTATGATAGAAGCTACCTGGGCTTAATCTCATCTCAAACTTTTAACTGAGCTCACAAGACGTAGAGACACCTAAAGGATAAAAGTATTTTTAGTAATTGAAATGTCTATCCTCTTTTCAAATACCTGGTGGTTAGATAACCCACTTGTCCTGGTTATTCCTGAAGTCCTGCTAGAAATCAAAATACTTTTGAAAAACCTGCATGTCTAGCAATTAAGGGTAGAACCTGAACAGATAGGTACTTAAAAGTGGGCTTAGACTGCTGAAGTTTGTGGGGGTGAACTGTCTACATATTTCCCAGGACTGTGGCTTTAGAGCCTTCAGTATCCCAGAAAGTCAACAGAAATTAGACCACCTGATCTTTGACAAGCCTGAGCTTCAAAAACCTTTCTGTAGATCTTTACAGATTAAAGATGCAAATCCTGGAAACACTTCAGCACGTGTGACTGATCACTGAAGAGATCCCATTCAGTTCAATGAAGCAACTTGCATGGCCAAAATGATGCTTATAATTAACTATTGCCAGGATTAGGGTTTTAAATTTTGCTGCAGACTGCTCAGAAAAGATGAGACTCAACCTGTCAACTGCTTAATTAGACGGAGTTACAATTCTCTGACTAGCTTCCTCCAAAGAAACAGCCATCTGTTTCATGATGTAAACAACCCTAATGTCTCGTCCTGCTTTATACTGAAATTACAATAAATACCTCTTAAAATCAAAGTCCAAATCACACCGATACCTGTAGAGTTAATGCTATCCATAAGCTCACTGAATTCAGTGCAACTTTACAATAGATTTTTTTTTAAACTGCTTTAAGTCTTTTGTCACAAACATCAACAAAATATTAGACAGGCTTTGTCAGAACCCTAAGGGCACCCCCAGCCCCTACTGTCCCTGCCCAGCCCCCTCGAGCTTCCCCCACCCTGCCCAGGTCCCAGGACCCCATGTCAGCCCCCCTGGGGCCATCAGTCCCTCTGCAGCAATGCGGCAGCAGCGCCCCCATCTCCAACTCCCCATGGGCAAAGTGGTATAATATACTGCTAAAGTTTCTTGCCGTAAGAAGGCAGACCAGTATCTGCCTCTTCCTTCAGAATTTTATGCTTGTGGTGGGTTAACCTGGCAAGCTGCCAAATGCCCACCTAGCTGCTTGCTTACTCCTCCTCAATGGGATGGGGGGAGGAGGAAATAGGATGAGAAAGCTTGTGGGTAGAGATAAAGGCAGAGATATTACTTACCAATTACCCTCCCAGGCAAGACAGACTCAACATGGTGAAAAATAATTCAGTTTATTGCCAAAAGAAACACAGACAAACATTAAAGCAACATCCTTCCTTCCTCCCCTACCAGACTCAACTTCACTCCAGACTCCTCCATCTCACCACTCCTGTGCAGCACAGGGGGAATAGAGGGATGGGGGCATTACAGTCAGTACACACTGATTCCTCTCTGCTGCCTCTTCTCTCTCTGTCTTTTCTCCTGCTCTGGTGGGGGCTCTCCCCAAAGGCTGCTGTCCTTCAGGAAAAATTTTGTCTCCAGCATGGGCTCCTCCTCAGGCTGCAGTATCTGCTCAGGCACCATGAAGCATCTCCTCTGCCTCCTCCTGATGCTCCTTTTTCTGTTTCCCTCTGCTGTTTGTCACAATTTTTCCCTCCTTCTCTCTGTCTGGCATTTTTTTTTTGCGCCTTTTTAAAATAAGTTTTACAGAGGTGCAACACCTGTGGCTGATGGGCTCAGCTGTGTCCTGTGGTGGGACCACTGGAGCTGACCCTGTCCAGCACAGGGCAGCCCCTGGCCTCTTCTCACATAGGCTACCACTGCAGCCCCTCACCCTCAAAACCCTCCAGGGACACCCAAACAGCATCGAGGTGCAAAACCACAAAGTTTTTAGAAAGAAACCAAGACTGAACAGCATACCCAGAGTCTCAAATCTCAGGCAGGAGTTAAATGTCGTGGCATCACCCACGAGGATTTACAGATTAGAGTGGGGCAAGAGAGGAAAACAAACCTTGTGACAGCAATGCAGAGCTCTGGGGATGTTGAGGAGCAGCACAACAGAATCCACTCTCTCAAAACAGGACCAGAAAGAAAACTGATTCATTTTAGCTCTTAGGGATGGGGGGGGTGGTTTACTGATCACCTTTAAAACCCGATCACCTTCACAATATAACCACGATTTCTCAAGTGCAATTACAGCAGTAAGATTGCAAGAGGCTAAGCGATGCTGACCTCAGTGGCAGCACAGAACAGAGTGTGTGCTGGAGAGATCACAGGTGTCTGAATAATTATCCACTCTGTTCCACAGAACCCCTTTACTGCCAACCACTTCAGAGCTTTTGGTTGATGAAACTTTGTGATTCTTAACCTTTATTTTGTTGTACTCATGCCATGATCAATTACATAGGTTTTAGGTTAGTGTATTTGCATAAGAAACTGTAATTTTTGTCATCATCACTGCTGTTGTCAAACTTTGGTCTCTAAGCTTTCTTTGTTAAAAAACCATATTCTTGTATCAAAATACACTACATTTGCCTACAGCATTTCCCTTGCCAAAGGGGGCTCTCTTACATGCTTTCAAAAAGGTGTTTTCAAAGATGTAACATAAATATGTCGCTCTTCAGTTTCAGTTACATTGGAAAGAAACATTCCCTGTGGTCTCTGGCAATCCAAACGTTACACAGCAGAGACTTCAACTAAGAGCTAATCAGATTTTTAAAAAACTTGTTTGCAAACACAGTTTTAGTTTAGGCATCCATAAGATTCTAATATGCTACAAAACATGTTATTTCCTTATGTTTGTTATCTATTTAAGCAAGAATCTAGTTCTATATTTTTAATAATAAACCTAAAGCATTTAAACTAATAGCTTAAAGAGATTCAATATACATGTATTAATAACGACCACCCTATTAGTCATTATCACACACATATAGCTGCTGTACAAACTGTGATGGCCTCCAGTAAACAAAACTGGAAGAGAAATTAAATTCTCATATTAATATAAATAGAACTCGGCAGCTTCTCATTCATAAATTATACCATTTATATATCAAAGTGATATTCTCAGATAAAGGAAATTATAATATCCTCAAGAACCATTTTTCCATATGTTTTGGGTGAGGTTTTTTATTCTTTTTTTTAAATTCAAAGTACTGCTGTAATTTTGTCTTCTAACTTGTTAACATAGCCTGAAACTTCTGAATTGCAAAACAGCAAGTTCTGCATCCTGCTGATGATTCTTCTTTAATGAAAGAGAGCAAACATTGCTGGTCCTCTCTCCAGCCCTTCAAATAATGTTTATGTAATCAACCTCATAGTTCTACTGAATGCTGTAGAGTTAAACTGCAGGATTTCTGATAAGGTTTTTATTAAATCCAGTGCCACTCCAGAAACTGAGCATTAGTAGTGTTTACAAAACTGCTCCACCATTTCCTCCCACCAACTGAGTGGTTGGGGAAATAAACCAACTATACAGTTTATAAGAAATCTAGTCATTGTCTTCCATGCTTTAGGTCCCTAAAACTGGGTCTAGTGTTCCAACATGACAGAGTCCCTAGAAAGCCAAGCATCTCTTCATGGACCCAACCTGGCCCTACCAGGACTCACAAGGTCAGGCAATATCTAGAAATCATAGCACAGCATGGTTCAGTTTGAATTGCACAGCAGTGGAGCTACCAAACCCTGACACAACTGGTTCTTCAGAAGGCCAGCTCTGCCATCTTCTTTTGTAGTCTTGTAGCCTTGTAGATCACACACTAATAGCTGGAACCCAACAGTATTCCTGCACCAGGACACAAGATGTGGTCATCTTCCTCCCACCACCCAGCATTATCTCCTTATTCCTACTTTCCCAAGCTCCCCTCACAATAACCAGTAACTGCTCACCTCCACGTCTGTATCTTCCTCTGTCCCTCTCCATAGGAGGGTTAAGGCAAATTGGGAGATACTGCACGATGCTGAAAACACCAAACCAGGCTGGAGACATGACTTATGATCAGGCTAGTACAGTCAAGCCCTCGTCCTCTTCCTCAGGTCACAAACTGCCTGAGCTTCCACAGTACTGTGGTTTGTCAGGTGGCGGGTTCTCAGCGAACACAGCTTACAGAGAGCAGCAGACATGGACCTTTGAGTAAAGATAGCAACTGCCGTATCCCACTTGCAATTGTTTCTGTGCCCTTTTAAGTGAGGTACCTTTTTTTAATTTCTGTGTTTCCACAGAAACACCAGATGAAAACTAAAAACATCCCCCTACTGCTTTGTGGTTTTAATTTGCTTGCAGAAGGTAACAACGCATTCATGAATTGTCCACACAGAATTAGACTGGTGCAGTTTAGATTAATTCAGGGCTCACTGTATAGCTAGGTCCTTGGCATGGAGCAATTAGAGCTGGCTAAAATTTTTGAAAAATCATGCTGCTTCTGCACCCACTCCAAGATCAGATCATCCTTGGCATGTGAACTTTCTTCAGAAAGAAAAAGCTGACATTGAAAGTCTGCAAAGCCTCTAATTGCTACACTTCTAAAAAAAAACAACCCAGAAAGATAGATCAATGCCTTCAAATTCTTCCACAGAAACACTTTAAAATTCTGGGTTTTATTTGTGATCTGCTCCACTGGCAATGGAGTTGTTCTCAAGTATTTCACAAATATTACGCCTCTTCCTCAGCAGATCACAAAAGGCCCGACACTAACAAAAGTATCTAGTTTCAGATTAATTAAAAATCTGTCTGCAGCCCACCATACTTGTTACAGAGATGCATGCACTTGCTCTCATTGTCTTCTTTGTTATTTGCAAAACAACCCATGTCATCCTTCTGCTCCCTCACAGCCATTTTCTTTACTTCCACAAATACATTTAAAAAGCAGAGACCCTCCCCGACGTGTGTGCAGTGAAGTTTAATTTCTTGAAGGAAGCAGTGCCAGAACTATTAAATCAGCCTCCACACCAAAGGAAGAAACTCTTGTAAGAGAAGGGTCCCACTGCAACAGGGTACTTCAGGAGCAGGGGAAATGGTATAAAGAGATCTCACATGTGGAAGAGGGTAACTGCTGAATTCCTTTTGCTGTCCTAAACCTCACAAGCACCTATGTCCTCAGAGTTCATGAGATACAGAGAATATGGCAGTGTTGCTGAAAATGAACAAGACAGACTGTAAAGAAAAGACAAAGTATGAGACTGCCCTTTAGCCACATTACAAAAAAAAAAAAAAAACCAAAAACACCCACAAACAAACCAAAAAACCCCCAAAAAACCCAAAACAAAACAAAAAAAACCAAAAAAAACCAAAAAACAAACCAAAAAACCCCCAAAAAACTCAAAACAAAACAAAAAAAACCACAAAAAACCCACCAAAACACACCACCCAGCACATGAAAGAAGCATTAAGTTCTTAACTGGAGTAGAGTAGACCTCACGTAAAATGTATGCATAGCTCCCAAAACAAATTACTATCTCCACTCATTTTCAAAAAAATACACTGATGCTGAACAGTGGACCACACACATGACAGCTAATAAGAATGAGTTCTCAGAGACAGAAATTACTGAGATGGAAACAAAATCCAAAGAGCTTATTGCTGTCAAGTCTGGGCAGTAGAATAATCTTAATCACAGAACACTGAAAGAACTGGTACATGAAATTTCAAGTCTGATATCATGGATATTAACTAAATCCATCAAATGGGGGGGTTCCACATGTCTGAAGAAACCCAAATATAGTGTCTATACTTGAGAGGAAAGACATAGGGAAAACAGTAATTTTGGTAGTACAGACCCATCAGTCATCCACATACAGTACACCAATCTTGAGGAAAGAATGAAAAACAAAAGGAGATCAAACGAATTACAGAAGACAGATGACGTAACTTTAGCCCAAAAATCTTTCTTTTCTATTTTGTTTCCACAAAAAATGGTGGGAATGTAATCTATCTGAATTTTAATAAATCATTTGCCAAAGCACTACATAGGCTAAACTAGGAAACATGGGAAAAGGCAGCAAAAGTAGATGATGTATAAATCAGATAACTCTTATTTCTCCTTTAAGTAGCTTAAGTGGAAAGTACCAGGCAGAAAGCTCCTTACTAAGGAAGTTCCTTCAGACTGGTCTGCAAGGACATGGAGCTGAGCATCAGAAAGGAAGAAAAGCATGACAATGAACAAAAGATAGTGAACAAGATGCAGCACCTGTAAGAATTGCTACAGTGCAGGATGATTCCAAACTATCAGCATAGCACTATCATGAGACCAGGAAAGTGCAGCCATGAGAACAGGCAAATGCAACTGATGATGCAATCAGAACTGTTTTGGAGAATGGCCCTGAGGCTGGCCATGGCTTTGAAGTGGATCACATTATACTGAGCCTTCTAAAGAAGACCAGATGTTTTCTGCAGCATACTTAGGTCTTCAAGCTCAAAAAAGCTAGGTTCAATCAGGAAAATAAAAAAAAAAATTAAAAAAAATGGAATACTCAAAGTGAGTATGGAAGACAACAAAAGTAAGAAGGGACAATACCCACAGCTCTGGCTCCCTTTGCCCACTGAACCCCTCCAAGGGTAGGCAAGTCAGGGCTTCCTGACTTGATTATTCAAAGGCTTTTTGAATTGCAACAAACTCTACACAGTCCTCTTGGAGGTCACTGCTCTCTGTGCTCCCTGCTACAGTCTCTTTCTGCTTCAGCTACAGACTCCCCTTCCTGCTCACAGAGAAGCTCCTCTGCCTGGCCATGATCACAGCTCTCCACAAAGGAGCAGCCTCCCCATCTCTTCTGCAGGTTGAGACCTTCGTCCAGGCTTCTTAAAGCCATTTAAGAAACAGTGTAATGAGATGAACAACAAACACTGTATATCACAGAGGCAGCAACAGGATGCCATCAGCAACATCATCCAGGCACATGGAGAGCTTTAATTACAGACAGTGTGAATGATTCTGGTCAACCCACTGTGGAAAAATGCACTCAGGCAAGTGCAGAGAACTGCCAGGATATTTGCATGAGTATGGGGAATATTTGGCAGGGGGAAGGCCTAAAGGAGTATGGATTCTTCAGCCTCCTCAAAATCCTGGGTGCAGCTGGCAGCACAGCTAGGCCAGCACAGCACAGACAACAAATTCCACCCAAGAAACTTCTTGAGCATGACCCTGGTTACCTGGCACTGACTGTGCTGCTAGTAGTCTGTCAACTAAGGACCTCAAAGGTATTTCAGGTGCATCTACAGAGGCATGTTTGCAGCAGCTCTACTGTAAAGCATGATGTGCCAGTAAAAGCCTTGCGTTTTCATGTGGAAAACACCATGATTTGTCTAAGCAAAAATCAGAAAGAACAGCCCTTCAGCAGACAAAGAGTAACACATGGGCATTTGTTAACATGGGCACAACTATATTAAAAGTCAAAATCTAAGGGGTTTAACTGCTCAAGAGTTTGGTTCTAGAGTAGCTTTTCAGTAAAAGGAACCAGGGGAAATCATTTGACTGATGCTGGGATGAAGCCAAGCTATTTCTGAGAAGCTTCACTTGTAGAGGAATATATGGCACCCCTGCCAGTGTTAGTAGAGACTGAACTTGGTGATAGGGTGACCCTGCCCATCAACTTCAACACTAAACCAAGCCACACCTGACCATGTCACCCCATTCTCATCTCTGCTTTTCCTTCCACTCGTGCATGTCACCTACCTGCTGTGCCTTTCTCAATTCAGATGGCAAACTGTCCAGGACCATGACTGTGACTTCTTAGCTGTATGTATAGTTCCTGACAGAAGCACTGACAAAACCTCAAGGCTTTACCAAACATACTTAGAAACAATGCACTAGTGGCTAAAGCAGTGGAGCTTAACAGGTCAGCAGGATCCACAAGCACAATAAGTAAAACTGGTGTCTAACGCAGCAGTTCAGCTGGAATTTTGACTTCCGAGCTTTTAGATCACACCATTTGTATTTGCTGTCTTCTGTATGGAACTGGTAAAACCCACACTACAAACTCCATAACATAAAATGTTATTAAAAACCTTTGAAGATATACAAAAAAACCCCACAAAAAAACAAAACAAACAAACCCTCAAGACAATTCTTGTTTTGGATAACTTTCATCCTGTTTAAATTGTGTCTCAGGTGCACATCTACCAATAACATGTTTTCCCAAAACAGTGCAAGAATAGAGTAAAATTACATATAGAATCAGAGCTTAAATAAGGTATACATGAACATTTTACCAGAGAAAAAGTATAAACACTCTCTCCATCTCAGTGCTGACAGACATTTATCTGTGCATGAGAGAACTCAAAGTGCAAATGCAGTGGCAGTGCTCATGTTATGCAGACAGGCAGAAATCAATGTGCAAAACCTGGTACCTGATCCCTGCTCCAAAGACTGAATTTCAGCTTTCAAAGGGATCCCTTTATCAGGCTGGTGTAGCTCCTTATAGAAACCAGAGGGGTATGAAGGTTGAGGACCTAAAAAGAGGTTCGGAGTCACATTTCAGAGCAGCCACAGCACCTTCCACACAAGCTCCCGTCTTCCAAGGCAACCTCCCTCCTTTTTCCACCCTGAGTCACCAGGACCCATGTCCAAATCCCTACCATCTCATTCCATGTACCAGTATAGGCTGGGGACAGATCTGGTGGAGAGCAGCATAGAGGAAATGGACCTGAGGGTCCTGGTGGACAGAAGGATGACCACGAGCCAGCACTGTGCCCTTGTGGCCAAGAAGGCCAATGGCATCCTAGGGTGTATTAGAAGGGGTGTGGTTGGTGGTTGAGAGAGGTTCTCCTCCCCCTCTACTCTGCCCTGGTGAGGCCACATCTGGAATATTGTGTCCAGTTCTGGGCCGCGCAGTTCAAGAAGGACAGGGAACTGCTTGTGAGCGTCCAGCACAGAGCCACAAAGATGACTGAGGGAGTGGAACATCTCCCTTATGAGGAAAGGATGAGGAAGCCTAATGTTTATAAATACATAAAGGGCAAATGTCAGGAGGACGGAGCCAGGCTCTTCTCAGTGATGTTCAATGGTAGGACAAGGGCCAGCGGGTGCAAGCTGGAACATAGGAGGTTCCATGTAAACATAAGGAAAAACTTTTTCACTGTGCAAGTGACAGGCCACTGGAACAGGCTGTCCTGAGAGGTTGTGGAGTCTCCTTCTCTGGAGACATTCAAAACCCACCTGGACGTGTTCCTGTGTGACCTACTGTAGGTGATCCTGCTCTGACAGAGGGGTTGGACTAGATGATCTTTTGAGGTCCCCTTCCAATTCCTAACATTCTGTGATGCTGTGATTCCCTCTTCCCACCTCCTGACACAGCCTGGCTCGTATTTCTGGCATTTAGACAACCTGATGATCACTTGGTGCTTGAGAAAAAGAAGCTCCCTTTTTTGTTCCAGGATGCAATTTAACCTCAGCCTGCAGTAATAGGAACTGCTTAGGGAGGTCTGTTTGAGCTCCCAATAACCCTGGAATACAACATTCTTGCTTGCTCAGCGAGGATGGGACATTCGCTGTTTAATTGCAGATAGATGGCAAGTAAGCTTTCAGAATTTTATTACTGGCATATATTTTTCAGAGAATTCTAAACTTGGACAGAATTAAATAGAAGCAGCAAACAGAAGCAGCACTTTCCTCTAAAAATGCAGACTCCTGCCAAACATACCCGGCAAAGCCAATCACACTGTGGTTGAAGGGACTTTTGCAAGTGACAAAATAATACATTTTTTCCCCACAAACTCATTCTCAAAAAGGACCCTAAATGTTTTGATGAAACAACAAACAAAAAAGGCAACTGGCAAAAAAAACCCCAACCCCAGTGCTTAAGAGTTTACTACAGCTTATTGGGAGGGAGCTTGCAGGCTATCTTACAGTTCAAGAAGCCAAATGTTTTTGATGCCTTGAGTCCTATATTTAACTCACTCCAAAAAGTAGACTACATGTAGAGCAAGCCATGTTTACTGTAACAGAAATATCAGAGACCATTTAGAACTAAGAAAACTTCACAGATAGGGCTTTGTATTTAATTTTGGAGAAGACTAGATAAACTCAAGAAGGGTTATCTGGTACAAATTAAATTGGGATGAAATTTTAGTCCAGAAAAAGACATGATCAGCACCAAGAACTACTTTCAACTTTATGGAAACCACAAACGAGAGGCTTACAGAACAGAAATACCAGCTCAATCAGCCCCAGTGGGAGCTGCAGTCAGCAGAAATGCTAACTCCATTGTATTAGGGAAAAAAAAGAGGCACATTGACTAAGATGTAAACATAAGGCTTAACATACAATTGTGTTCAGAAAACTGACAAACAGTATGTGCCAGCCTGGAACCCAGCAAGCTGTATACTCCAAATCATGGTAGCATGTTGAATATACCACCTTAATCAAACTGTGGCACTGCAAAGCTCATACATTTTAGAATGACCAAGGCAGGCAATTCCAGATTATACTAAAGTTCAATTTATGAAGGGATAAATCTCTCCCATTTGACCAAAGTTAGGCAGTATAACAGTAAAAGTGATGACAACTAGCCCATGGAAGTGCTTCCATTATGGGGGGGGAAGCCATAATGGGAATATAACGGGGGGGATATAACGGAAGATTGGCAAGGAAGGCTGTAAACACGCTCAAGTGACTTGCACCTCGGGTGTCAAAACCCACATATATCACACTACTAATTGTTGTTCAGTGCTTGACAAGTAGAGCATCTGCATTTAG
>NW_010304271.1:17001-33287 GCF_000700745.2 Antrostomus carolinensis | reverse complement strand
AACTCCAGCCCAGCCAGACCCAATACAACTACTTAGGAAAAATTCCATACTAGCTGTCAAGAAGTTATTCTGGCAGATATTTAGCCAGTTATTGTACTTTGAAAACTTTGCTGAGAATCTTACTTTCTCTCCCTTCATTACTGAAACATAAATAATCAGGTTTGTCAAGTCACAGTTTTATTTTAGTCCGTGGGGATGATATGTATCTACCTAGATTTTGATGGCACTTTAGGTCTGACTGGGAGACTATTCTAAGCTGGTGACATTTCATACCTGATCAGTAGACAGCGTCCAGAAGAATTAGTATATTCCTTTCTGTATCTTCTCCAGTTTGGTACTTCAGGTGGTCTAGAGAAACATTCAAGAGTAGACACTTGGTCACCCCAAACACCAGTGTTGCATTCCTAAAAAATAGGTATTTGTCACTGAAAAGTTCAAATGCTGTCACCTGAGATTTCTTTTTTTTAGGGGAATTTTATGTTAGATGGCCAGGGAATTGAATTTCAAGCTTTCTCATATAAATATTGCTTTTTGGAGAGGTAGTCTCCTCTTTTCTCCTCTCCTTCTTGTGCAGTGCCATTTAGTTTGTTGCCTGCAGAGCAGCTGAGATTCAGCACACAAGGTGAAGAAAGACTAGGTAATGGTTGGAAGTAGAAGAGAGTTTTGAATGTCCAGAAGGTAAGACAGGAGCTGAACAGAGCACTCCCATCCTGTGTCTAACTGCTTTAAGGAAAGCAACAGCACCATTTCATGAATGACTCCAGCTGCTTCATTTTGTACAAGATTGCTCTTGTATGCCAGGCATGCATCAGCTAATGCCTCACAACTAGAAGTGTTTGCTTGTGCTCAGGCACCAAAGCTGGCTGCCCAGACAAATCCTTAGGCTGACAGGCAAACACCTTGTAAGCTTTTATTGGGTCAGGGATAGGGCAACTTCAGATGACAGTGTTTTCCAGGTGTATTTTTTTTTTTTTGTACTTATGCATCATAATTTCATCCAAATTTTATTTTAAGCATGAAAGTGCCACGAATCTTACTTCTCATTTGTCTTAAGGTATGTCCATGTGTCTTTCCATACACCTGGCTATTCACTCAGGTTTCATCTCAGCTCCTGCTTCAGTGTAGTCTGGTTGTGAATAAATCAAGGCAAAAAATTCTTATCTTGGCAATGACATAGGGGTTTTTTTGTTCAGGACAACTTAATCTTAAATAGAGTTACAGTGACATTTTATTCTTAATCATGTTGTAAGCCTCATAATTCAACTTAAAGTATTTTATTGAATGAATTATTTGTGTTCACTTAGTTCAGGGGTTATATTCTTTATTCTGAGAGAAATACTGGCAGGCTGTGGGATCTACCACAGGCAGAGAAATGAGTGTCTGATGCTGATAAAAATCCACAAAATTCTTTTTGTTTTCAAACACCATTTCATTTGGCAAAAGGGGAAAGAAGACCACCTCATGCCTAGCCTTTTCCTCTCTGACCTCCACATGCAGTCAAAAGATAAACAAAAAGACACCTACAGAAGGTTGAAAAGGAAGGTTGCTAATCTTGGTGCCAGACCTTTCAGAGTGACAGCCTCTGCTGGATGTGCTGAGTGAGCCCAGGGCACGAGGCTGCTCTCAGCTGGTAGGCTGGTAGCCAGTTCACAGCCCCCGTGGTGCACTCAGCCACTTCGGTTACAATTATGGGCTTGACATGTGGTGACAAGATAGTGGAAGGAAATAAATAAATAAATAAATGGGGGGCGGGGCTTGAACAAGTTCTCCCTAGCTTTAAGAAAGGAAGGTAACTGCATCATGATGGATCGTGGCTGATGTCTCTTGTCCATTTCCTCTAAGGGAAAAGAAACTGAACCCCTGTGTTCTCTACTTTGTGCTGAAGCCAAGCACTGCTAATTGCTCATCCCCTCCCGAGGCTCCTCTTGGGAGGCATTCTCATGGTACACCGCTTGCTGTTGTTGGATGGTGTCTCCACTCACCCTGGCCTCCTTGACTGCCCTGGTCCAGTAGTTGCTGCAGCTGCCATGGAAACTGCAGCAAAGCCCTAAATTGTCATGCTCTGGCATGGAAATTGTTTGCATTTTGGAGTCCAGCTGTCCCTACCAAACTGTTTGCTGTCTTTCTTCCTTTGATCCAAACTACCACTGTGTTTTTGATCTATGGCAAGTGTAAAGTGGGAGTTAATTGCCAACTACAGGCAGAAAGGGGGAGTTCACTTGTCCAGCTATTGAGTAAAAGCAAACAGTGTTATGTGCTGAACCCTGAATATTACATCTGGTTGGAAATTCTTTCTGTAAATACAGTCTTATAGTCCTCTGCTGACTGTGAATGAAGTATATATTTGATCCAGATATCTAACTGCAAGATCATGCCTCATTCAACTGTGTTCTTTCCTCAAGGGGTAAGATATAAACTAGAGGTTTGCAGCTTCAGGAACAGTCTATTAAAGAAATTAAGAAGTAAAAAAAAGTTCTTCAGAGAATACTTTTTAAGCTCATCAGGTAAACCACTAGAAAATTGATGTAGAAAACTAGGAACTTTGAACAAAAACTTTATCTTTAGTAAAGGTAAAAGCACATGGATTCAGCATATGGGAATTACTTGTGGAAATCTGATGTGAGATGTCTGTTCCTGCCTTCTCAGTGCCACCTGTAACCTCCCGGTGGAGGAGGAAAAGGAAATAAAGAATGTCAGGGGTTCCTGGGGTAGAAGTGGAGAAATCCTAAAAGAAATTAAACATACACTGCCAGAAGGCACTGTAAAGTTCTCCTTCACTTTCTTAAAACCTATTAACAGTGAAGTACATGTGGTGGTTCCTTCACCATGTGGATTTTTCCACTGTTCATACAGTAAGGAGCAGTTAGGAGAATAGTTAAATGCAATGAGAATCATACTGAAGAATCACAGCATCATAGAATGGTTAGGTTTGGAAGGGACCTTAAAGATCATCTAGTTCCAACGCCCCTGCCATCAGCAGGGACACCTTCCACTATACCAGGTTGCTCAAAGCCTCATCCAACCTGGTCTTGAACACATCCAGGGAGGAGGCATCCACAACTTCCTTGGGCAATTTGTTCCAGTGTCTGACCACCTTCATAGTAAAGAATTTCTTCCTAACGTCTGATCAGAAAAAGTCGTATCCTCACCGAAAACTCTGTAATGCCCAATAATGCTCCATTATCATCATCCTTTGCTATTCACCACTCCAGTGACTTCCTCTCTCAGGTTTCAGTACACAGCAAGTGAGAGGGAACTGGAAAATGAGGAGATGAATGGAGTTGGGCTGAAAGACAGAGGTGTTCACTATTTCTCCCATAGAGGAGATTTCTGTAATCTTGTTGAATAACTTCTCTTACATGATCTATTAGTATAGGTTCCTTGATGGTCTGTCGTGCAAGAGTAGCAAACCCAGGAGTTCCCCTTTATTACCAACATGTGACTGGAATATTGTAGACTTCAGATGTATTAATTTTCATGTTGGAAACTTGTAAACCTAATTAATACTATTTCTCCCTTCTTAGTGCAGTGCTAGAAACATGGCTAGAGATAGTGGGGTGAAAAGTGTATGGTAGCTGTTTGAATAATTTCCATAAAACAATTTTATTCCAGTTTCAGCTGTTAGTGAGTCCTAGACGGGTTTCCTGCAATATATCTGCTTTCCTGGCAGGAATGTGCCTTCTGCTCTTGCTGGTCCTTGCTTAGACCCCTAATTCCAGAGTCTTCTTCTGAGCAGCGAAAAGTCACACTGCCTCCAAGCTGTGCGCTTTAGGACTATGACACTGCTGTTGGTAGCTTTCATACAGAGTTTGAAATTTAAGGATTTTTTTCCTTTAATTTAAATGTAATCAAATTTCTGTATATTTTGAGCAGTGAGCAGAACTGTCTTTCTCATACCACATCCAGCTGCCATTATGTTAATTTCCCTTTTCCTTTGTTTCTCTTACTCTTTTTTTTTTTTTTTTTTTGACATTTTTTCTTCCTTTTATAGCTGTAATGATTCAGGTCTTCTCAGTGAGCATGTCCCACAGGCTCTGATTTTGCTGCGAAGTACCCAATTAAGGTCTTTTTAAGTCCTTCTAGGAACTCTCATTGTCTTCAGTGATTAAGATTGTCTCTGTAAATTTACCCATTTAATACAGTTCTAGTTTTGATGATATGAACTTTGTTCCCAAGGTTTTAAATTATTCTCAGTCTGTCTTTTTGTACTAACTAATGTGATTGTAAGAAATATTCCAGCATCTTGGAACTGCCTGTTAAGCTGACCTCTTCACTCTTTGACAGTGAAGCAGTTAACCCTACCAGTAAAAAAGGTTAAAAGGTATATTGAAGTCTACAAAACAACATGGGTCCTGTGTACAATTTCTTATTTCTAATTTCCAGATGTTATGCATATAACTTTCTTTTTCATTTACAGTAGCCTTGCATATGTGTATTTTAGTGAAAAATAGAACTTCCATGGAAATTACCTGGGAAATATAGCACATATTCTTTGAGGAAATAGTTAATAGTTTAGAACATTTGGAAATTGTTCATTAATACAAATGAATTATCTTGACTAAGAAACATCCTTAAGAAAACTTTCTGTAATCCATCGGATTTTATTAAATACATAGGAAACAGAAACTGTGGATACAGTTGCATTTCTTGTTATTCAGGAGACAGGAGTTATATTCTCAGCTTTCCCATAAAGAGCACCTATAACAGGGTGGCAGTCTAAAAATTGCCTGGTCATCAAGGATCCCAAACAGCCAGGTGCTCTAATAGTAAGAGCTGGTTTAGGTGAATCTTACTCGAAGGTGATCCTGATTATTTTTAATTGACATGCTAAAGGAGTGGAGTACTTCTTTGCTGGAGGAATCTGTTAGTGATGAAGGAGGTTCAATGGACAATGACATAAAGCTGCAGTTGAGTTGAGATGGAGGTACTAACTGTTGTGCTCCAATTGCTTGACTTCCAGCAGTATTAGGTCTTTGACAAAACTTGAGTTTTATGATGGACGTGCCTATGACAACAGGAATTACAAATGTGTAGTAACCTCTTATTCTGCTATCTCCGTATTATGAATTTACATTTCAAACACTCAAGAAAACCATATAGTGGCAATAACTATGTAAATAGAATGTGAGTGTTCAACAGTGAACTAGACATTAAAGTGTTAGTATTGTACTATCACCTAATGTAAGTTTATCTGTATTAGCATGCAATACACTATTACTTATTGCAAAATGTTGTTTTTTTTTTTTTTCCTGACAAAAATAACTCTTTTAGCTTGCTAATTGGACAATCTAATTAAAAAAACCTATTATTTTAAGCACTGTAGTATTGTTCTGTTATGTATTTACATTTATGTATACTTTGGGTTTTCTTGATACCTTGTGCTCTAACTTTTGAGTATTCCTTATCAGACTTTGATTTTTTTTTTAATTTTTATTTTAGCACAAGTAACTTATAAGTAGTTTGCCTATGAATCTATTTAACTCAAGAATTAGATTGCAGCTAGATTAAAGTAATTTAGGTTTTGGTTGTGACAATTTTCCTATTGTCATACGTTAATTGATTAGAAGACTGAGAATTAAATGAACTATATCTCACATACAACTAAAATGAGTGTTGTTTAGACACCAATGTGGGGAATAAATACCATGCTCATTGCATTAGGGGAGCAAAGATGCAGCTGAGCCTGAAATGGGCAGGACTTAGAATTAGGGATCTGGACTAGCAGGGTAGAAGCAATAGGCAAAAAAGAAAGAACAAATGGGAGAAGACTCTGTTCTACAGACTGCATCTTTAGCCTGTGAATATTTTCTGTATGGCACTTTGAGTTAAAGCTGTCCTAAGATTTTTGAAAACCTTTGGTGCTGAGGGTGCAAATGGACAACACTATGTATATTGAGAACACTGCATTCTATATTCAGCAAGTCAGGATTCACTGCCCATGTGGTGTTGGTATTCTCTATGCTTGAATCATCAGTCTGAAATACTGGATTTTACACCTACAAGCACTCATAATTGTTCCCAATGCTGCCTTTCAAACCAGATTTTGTGTAGCTAGTATGTAAGATGGTAGAATTTCAAATAAAGGAGGATACATTTTCCATCCTCTTGTTCCTCCTTGAAAAGAAATATTGAGATAATGTTTTGTTAGCAAGAACCTTCCAGGAGGAGAGCATGTGAAACTAATGATTAGAGGATTCCTTTTGCTGTGAGGACCTGCAATGTCATAGGCAGAGATAGAGACTGGTTTTGAGGATGAACTTGAAAATGCACATTATTAAGTGATATAAGGTATTTACTATAGATTTTTCTTTAAATTTCTGTATATTCAGAACTAGACACTACTGTTGGTGGTGAGGTGCTTTGCAGATAGCTCTGTCTTCTTCTGTCTGAAACTAGAGAAGCCCATTGCAAGGGTAAAAAGATATGGGAAGGGAAAAATATTAAGCCACTATCCTTCTGTAAGACAGTTAAAAAATTAGGCCAGTGGTGGAAGCTGCTGTGTGTAGAAACCTGTGATCTACTGCTCTTATGGGGAAAAGAGATTTTTGGCTGCTGACTAGTGGTGAATGGAGGACAGGGCTGAATAGGTGATATTTAATACAATAGTGCAAAGGGGATGTGTATTAAAGCTGTTCAAGGTAGAGGTAATATCCTTTCACCATAAGATGAAAGAGTACTGCTGTATTTAAATCACTTGGGAGGCTCAGCACAGACAGTTCCACAACACCTAAATTTTGTATCAATGTCAACAGGGATGTACTACAAAACAGGATCTGTTCCTCTCCTGGTTCTGGCCCTGACTTGGAGTCTGTGTTCATGAGAAAAAATGTTCAAGTTGTGTTGTGGTATAACCCCAGCCAGCAACTAAGCACCACAGAGCCACTCGCTCACTTTCCCTTGGTGGGGTAGAGGAGAGAATCAGAAGGGTAAAAGTCAGAAAAATCATGGGTTGAAATAAAAGCAGTTTAATAGGTAAAGCAAAAGCTATATGTGCAAGCAAAGCAAAAAAAAAAAAGAATTAATTCACTGCTTACCATCGACTGGCAGGTATTCAGCCATCTCCAGGAAAGCAGAGCTCCATGGCATGTAACTGTTACTTGGGAAGACAAATTCCATCACTCTGAATGTCCTCCCCTTCATTCTTCTTCCCCCAGTTTTACATCTTGAGCATGATGTCATATAGCATGGGTTACCTCTTTGGTCAGCTGGGGTCAGCTGTCTCAGCTGTGTCATTTCCCAACTTCTTGTGCACCCTCAGCCTCTTCACTGGTAGGGTGGTGTGAGAAGCTGAAAAGTCCTTGACTTAGTATAAGCGCTGCTCAGTAACAACTAAAACATCATTGTATTATCAATATTCTTCTCATCCTAAATCCAAAACACAGTATTATACCAGCTACTAGGAAGATAATTAACTGTATCCCAGCTGAAAGCAAGACAAAGTGTGATGACGATGGAATTACAGTAAGGATTTTCATGCAAGCTGCAAGGAGAAGTACCTTGGTGTGTGTGTTTCTGTGGTGATCTTTGCAGTAACACCTACAGAGCTGAAATAAATGATTTGGTCAGAGATTCATTATTTCTGAAAATGGCATGGCAAAGGCTGTGTGGCTGAGGGTTATGAGAGGTCATCTTTCTTACAGTTCTGTCTCAACCCAGAGGTTGAGATAAACACACTGGTGCTCAGCACCACTATGGAACTTCACTGCACAGCATCTGAAAAAATATAACTGGGATTGATGTGCAGAGAAAAAGATGGAAGGAAGCAAAGTATCTCAGAGTTCAACTCTATTTGCTGGAGAAACTGTGCAACACAGAAAAACTGAGGCAAAGGCTGTAGCCCCACTGTCTCGAATACATATTACTGAGTAGTCCCCAGGTAAATATTTTTCTTATAGGACACATAAAGGTATAGCCTTAAGGAATGAGCACATTAGGAACTGTTACCTACTTTAAGGGTATCTAAGGGAGAGAAAAGCCTTTCCCAGACACCTGTTTGGGAGAATAATCCTGTTGCAGGGAAAGTAAGGAGGATGAACACGATATTTGTTCTGCAACATTGTGTAGGCCTAAATCTTGAACTGACCTGCTGGCAGTGTGTCAGTCCCTGTTCTGACCGTATAAACCATTGTGTTGCAGTTCAGAAATCTTGGCTTAGGTTCAGTAAAAACATTGTAGCTGAACCTTCTCATCTGCCCTTGCACGTCAGGTTTTTCTTCAACAAGCAGCAAAGAGCTGTCACCAGCCCTAGGCTGGCTAATTGCTCCTGTTCAGAAACTGAGTTGAAATGCTGTAAAAGCTGTCACTGGGGTCTTCCCAGGCTCTGTTCCAGGTAAAAGCTTTTATGTCTTGTTCCATCAGTCCACATTATGTTAGGAAAATCAAGTTATATTCCCCTTTTGTGGAGATGAAGAGAATGACAGTTCAGTTGCTTTGACTGCCAGCCAGATGGCTCAAATGACACATAAAACATGAGAATATAAAAAGCTGTCCCTCCCCTAAAGTCAGTTTTAATAATTAGAAAAGTAAGAATGCTGTTTTTACATTATTCATTTTGGTTTTTTGCTCTGCAAACTATCAATTGCAGACTATTTTATACTATTTTCTTGAAGTTATCTCAGTAACAATGGAAATAACTCTTTGCTTCAGATTTAGTGTTACATCCATACCACGCTACAATTCCCACACATGTATTATAAAACAAACAGATATCCATTGTGGATCCCAACTCATTATATAGCAGGTGTTTTGGACCTTTCAACCTGAGTCTGTCTGCAAATGATAACCAAAGGAAACAAGGCTATTAGAAGCAACTCCTATTCAATATTTCCCTATTCTCCCCATTTTATATGGCTGCAATACTTGTGAAAGAAATAAAGCCTTAATACTGACACAACAGCATGTTAAATCAATATTTCACTTCTAGACTGGTCAGGATTGCTCAGTGACAGATTTGAGATTGATCTTAGACCCCAGAACAAGCTTGTTATGCAGTGGCATTTTTTGAGACTGAAGAGGAGTTTAGGCTGTTGTCCTGTACATCCTGGTCTATTTTTCTCACTGAAATATACACAGTACTAATTCACTGCTTCTTAATCCTTGGAGGTTCTATGACACATTTTTCATCAGAGCCAATTTAGCACTTTGCAGTTTTAGTTAAGTAACTGTTGAATGACTGTGTACGTTTTAGATAAGGAAGAATTACAGAGTATTAGACCCAGAGTTTATTCCTTGAGTAGTTAAGAACAGACTAGGAAACAAGAAAAGAGTTTAATTACTGGTATGTGATAGAAAGTACTTGAGGTGTATTTGGACATTACTTTCCTCAGAACTCCTGAAACCTTTGTATTCTTTTCTGAAGGGAAATAAAGGTCTTGAGAAGTGAATAAAAGGGGTATTTTACTTCAAAGTTGGACAAATAGGCTTTGTGCTTGGCTTGAGTACAAGAGCTTTTACTTTATGGCATTACTGCAAGATGTTTTTGTCATGATTCTGATTTTAGAGTTCTCAGACTGCATTACTGTGCAGTGAACTAGGAAGAAAACAGGAAATAAAAATTTATTTCTTTTTTTCCCTTCTGCCCACTAAAATCTTTAACTGTCATTTGAAGCACAGATGATAAAAACTAAATTGGTCTTGGTCAGCCTGCTACACAGCAATCCCTGTTTCTAGCTACATATATGTTTTGGGGGTTTTTTTAAACTGAATCCTTCTAAAAAAATATTAAAATTAAGTGCTCTACAAATAGTATGTAAGTAAGAAAAGACTACTCCTCAGCTATTGGGATTCTCTGCTGCTTCAAAATACCAGGCGGGGAAACAGTCCACAGCAGCTGTACAGAGGTAAGGAAAATGAGAGATCATAGAATCATAGAAGTTTGGGTTGGAAGGAACCTTTAAAGTTCATCTAGTCCAACCCCTTGCAGTGAACAGGGACATCTTCAACATCTTCTGATTGCTCAGAGCCCTCTCCAGGCTGACCTTGAATGTTTCCAAAGGTGGGGCTTCTGTTACTTCTCTGGGCAACCTGTGCCAGTGTTTCATCACCCTCATCATATAAGGTATCTTCCTGTATCTATTCTTAATCTACACTCTCTTAGTTTAAAACCAATACCCCTTGTCCTATTATAAAGGTCCTCCTAAAAAGTCTGTCCCCATCTTTCTTACAGGCCCCCTTTAAGTATTGAAAAGCCACAATAAGGTCTACCTGAAGCCTTCTCTTCTCTAGGCTGAACAACCCCAACTCTCTCAGTCTTTCCTCATAGGAGAGGTGTTCCGTCCCTGTGATCATGTTTGTGGCCCTCCTCTGGACCCACTCCAACAGGTCCACATCCTTCCTGTGCTGACTCCAGAGCTGGATATAGTACCCCAGGTGGGCTCTCACCAAGGCCCAGTAGAGGAGCAGAATCCCCTTCCTTAATCTGCTGGTCACACTTCTTTTGATGTAGCTCAAGATCCGATTGGCTTCTGGGCTGCGAGCACACATTGCTGGCTCATGTCCAGCTTTTTATCCACCAGTACCCCCAAGTCCTTCTCCACAGCGCTGCTCTCAATGCCTTCATCCCTCAGCCTGTATTGATGCCAGGGATTGCCCCACCCCAGGTGCAGGACCTTGCACTTGGGTTTGTTGAACCTCATGAGGTTCACATGGGCCCATTTCTCAAGCTTGTCCAGGTTCCTCTGGATGGCGTCCTATCCCTCAAGTGTATTAACTGCACCAGTTAGCTTGACGTCATCAGTAAACTTGCTGGGGGTACACTCAATTCCACTGTCTGTGTCATTGATTAAGATATTAAACAGTCCTGGTCCCAGTACGGACCCCTGAGGGACACCACTTGGTCCCTTGACTCCATGGACATTGAGCCATTGACCACTACCCTCTGGATGTGACCATCCAACTAATTATTTATCAACTGAACAGTCCACCCATCAAATCCATATCTCTCCAGTTCAGAGAAAAGGATGTTGTGGAGGACCATGTCAAAGGTCTTACAGAAGTCCAGATAGATGACATCCATAGCTCTTCCCTTTTCCACTGATGTAATCACTCCATCATAGAAGGCCACTAGTTTGGTCAGGCAGGCCTTGCCATTGGTGAAGCCATGTTGGCTGTTTAGAATCACCTCCCTGTCCTCCATGTGCCTCGGCATAGCTTCTAGGAAGATCTGCTCTGTGATCTTCCCAGGCACAAAGGTGAGGCTGATAGGTTGGTTGTTCCCAGGGTCCTCCTTTCTACGCTTTTTGAAAATGAGTGCAATATTTCCCTTTTTCCAGTCACTAAGGACTTCGTCTGACTGCCATGACTTTTCAAATATCATGGACAGTGGCTTGGCAACTACATTGGACTGTTGCTCCAGGACTCTGGGATGCATCTTATCTGGTCTCATAGACTTATGTATATTCAGGTTCCTCAGGTGGTCACAAACCTGATATTCTCTTACAATGGGAGAGACATTACTTCCCCAATCCCTGCCTTGTGGTCCATCCACTCAAGCAGTGTGGGAAGAGAGGTTGCTGATGAAGATGGAGGTAAAAATATTGTTGAATAACTCAGCCTTTTCCTCATCCATTGCTACCAGTTTGCCAGTCTTGCTTATCAGGGGGATATATTTTCTTTGACCTTCCTTTTCTGTCTGATATACTTGTAAAAGCCTTTCTTATTACTCCTTGTATCCCTTGCCAAGTTCAGCTCCAGCTGCGCCTTGGCCTTCCTGACCCTATCACTACACAACCAGGCAGCATCCCCATACTCTTCCCAGAATAGCTGTCCCTGTTTCCACTGCCTGTGCATTTCCTTCCTGCTCTTGAGTTTGACCAGCAAGTCTCAATTCAGCCATGCCAGTCTCTTGCCTTCCTTGCCTGATTTCTTGTACCTGGGAATCCAAAGCTCTTGCACTCTATGGAAAGTGTCCTTAAAAATCTGACAGCTCTGTTCTGCTCCCTTGTTTCTGAGCACAGTTTCCCAGGGAGTCCTATTGACTAAGTACTTGAAGAGCTGGAATTTTGCTTTCCTAAAATTCAGGGGCCTGACTTTACTCTTCACCTGACCCATATCCCTCAGGACTGCAAACTCCACCAGTGCATGATCACAGCAGACCAGGCTGCTTCCAGTCTTGATGTCACCTATTAGCTCACTTGCATTGGTGGCCATCAGGCCCAGCATCACATCCTGTCTGGTAGGGTGTGGAGGATTGGTTAGCTGACAAGGGTCACATAGACATACTGTAGATGGCTGACCAGGATCTTGGGAAACATCGGACTCTGCTCGTCTGAAGTGCTGGGGTGGTAAGGACACACTGTCCTTGACTGCAGCTGCTATACGATAACAGGATGCTTACGGTCAGCTAAGGCATGGGAACCTAAGGGAGTAAGCAACCAAGAATGAGGAACTAGGGGAGGGGTTGACGTTTAGGATAGTGACCAATTAATTAGTTAGGTTACAGAATATGTATGATCTCATTAAGAACTGTATAAGTATGCTGAACGCTAATCAATAAACGAAGCTTGCTGATCGCTCATATTGAGTGCTCAAGTTTTCCCACTGTGACAGTAGGGCTGTCTGTCACCTGGTTTAAGAAGTTATTCTCAGTTCACTCCAGGAGTCTCCTGAATTGCCTACAGCTCACCATGCTACTTTTCCAGCAGGCGTCGGAGGGGTTGAAGTCTCCCAGCAGGACAAGAACTTGCGAGCATGATGCCTCCTGTAGCTGGAATAAGGATGGGGAGCAACATCCATGTAAGAAGGGAATGGTAAAGAAAATATTTAAGTTTGCTTGATTTAAAGCAGTAATTGGAGCGTGAAATACAATTTAAAAAACAAAACAAAACAAAACACAGATGGGCTCCTTTTCTTCTACAAGTAAAGGTTTGTGGGGGAAAAGGGGTCAAAAAGATTTCTCCTTGCATCCTCTTGTAAGACAATAACATGGAAACATTCAATGAAATTGGCAAGCATTACATTCAAAAGGAACTATTTTAACACAGTGCATAATTAAACCGTAAAACTCACTGTAATAACATCATTAGAGATACAGCTTTATGGAGCTGTGAATATTGTTATCTATATAAAATATTTTTGAAAGAGTCTCCATTTTCAAAAGAAAGATAAACCATCATGCTTCGGGGCACAAGTCAAACTCTAATGAACAGGACTTAAAAGCCCGCCTCCTCTCCTAGTTATGTCAGATGACTTTATTCCTGGGTTTCTGCATTTTTTTGCTGTTTCTGATGTGGTGGTTCCAGTACATTTTTTATTAGAACTCTGTTAACTCTTCTGATGGTCACACTTAATTCTAGCAATGCAAGAAATGTCTAGGCAGAGCAGGGTATGTCTACCTGTGGAGTCTTAAACAGTTCTGAATATTTGATTACACCAGAGATCAATACGAACTTGGTATCTTACATTGAACACCTCAAAACTATGTTGAATGGGAAGGTAGTACAATAATGACTGAATGTTATTTATTGTAATTTTGTGGTCTGTTTCTCTGGGCAGAAACAAGACAAAATGAAACCCTAATGAAAACTCAATGTAGAGACTAGAAGCCATCACTTTTCCATTGCATTCAACAGGCTAGCTAAAGACAAATAATAATTCTGAATTAGTGATGATCCACACCATTTGGTTCAGAGTGCGCAGTGAAATGACACAGAGAAATACCTGCTGTGGTATGGAAGCAAAAAAAATACTTGCTCTATGAGCACCAGTGTGACACTGTGTGGTCACAGGGATGCTACTTCTGTATCTACATATTTTTTTTTATAGTTAACAGTGAACAAACTTGAGATGTCTTTTAGCCATAATATGTGCCCTAAATAATAAAAATGATGTGCAGGGGGCAATGAGCCCTCTACTGTCTAGTGGTTGCAGCTATTTAAGCTGTACGGCTCAGGCTGACACCGAATAAAAAGCTTTTCATACTGTTTTAATCTTTGTCACTTCATGAAGGAGGTTGAAGCTTTATTCACAAACTAATTTAGAGACTTAGAATCATATATGACCCAAACCAATCTTACCTAGTAATTATAGTGTCTCTTAGCAGAGAACGATCACCAGAGCTTCCACTTGCATGTTTAAATGCAGACAATAGATCTTACTGTACCATATCTTGGAGTACCTCTTCCAAGTACCATTTCAGTGAGCAAGACAACAACCAATGCCTCCTGGGAGGATCTGTGTCTTCCCAGGACAAGTTTAAGGGCATTTAAAAGGTGTTCAGGTAGTATGATGATATTTAAATAGATGAACATATTACAGCCAGTAAAAATTACAATGGACATTTAAGTATTCAGAATTTAATTATCGGAGCTGGAATTTAGCCAGTGCATTAGCCGAGTTAATGCTCTTTCATCAAAGTAGTGTGAGATTTCTGATCATCTGAAGCAGTTCATATCTCTTATGACAAATGTGTGTGACATTGAGGAGTTTACTTGCAGGTCAACAGTTGTACCAGTTCTTTCTTGAAACCTGTATCTCCTTCTTATCTCCTTGATGTTACAAGATGGCAGAGTGAAGATTTGGAGGGGAGGTATATCGTGTTTAAATTATTTATCAATTTTATCAGTAAAGTACAATCCTTCTTGAATTTCAGTAGGTTTACCCTGGAGATTTACTGAAGAAATGTGTTAATATAACTTGTGTAGGAGTTTGAAAAAAATCTTCCAAAGAATAATCAGATGTTCTTATTTATCTGGGGACTCACACTTTTTAAAATATTATAAAACTACATTAACTACAGTTAGAAAGTTTAGCATGTGTAAGTTTCCACTCACCTAGGGAGTCTTTCCAATTGTGAACAAAAGACTATGTGCAGCACATTAATATTAATAGACCTCTGTCTCTATTTGAGCAGGCAGTTCTCCATTTGTTACTTCATACTCTGTTCATCTGCACTCACTTCACACTCAGGCATCTCTTTCTATTTTTTTATGCTGTCTCTCTCCATGTAGTGAAGAACAACATTGTAAGAACTCATAATGGTCTTGCACCCAGAGTGGAGCTGAGCAGTCATGAGAGGACTTAGCTCCACTACTTTTTTACTTTATTACAAGACAAAAATTTGCTCTTAGTGCCTTCAAACACTGTATGATTTCTTCTGATATATAAATATCAGTATAGCTCAACTCATAGGTATTTTCTCTCATTTCTTGCTCAAAGACTTGAGAAAGTAAATAAATAAATGAATGATACAAACCATCATCAATTACACCTGTAGGTCTTAGCTTCATCAGGTCTTTTAAGGTTCAGGCCCTGAGAGGCTTCAGGACACCAGGAGCCAGATGCAACCAATTTGGAGTGACTGAATCTGGCAGCCACCTGGAGGTGAGGTGATTTGGGTTGCTCTTTGCAGCTTGTGTGACTTGAAGGAGTCCTATGTCTCAAGGAGTGTGCTATGAGGGTTGTGACATGTAGTAGCACTTACAGTCCCCTCATGAGCCTCTTTCACATGATCTAGCAGGCATGTACTGTGCTATCAGTTAGGTGGACTTGGTATTTTTCCCAATGGAATGGATGCAAGTAGAGATGTTTGGCTTTGTTTTCATGTCTGTACTTAAGAAAACTAGCTTACGTTTTAGATCTTAACTTTTTTGTTGTTGTTGTTCTTTTGTTTCTTATCAATACTTGTATCCCTTCCTCAGTTCTTTCTTCTTGATCATGTTCTAGCCCACAGTATAGGAGATTCTTGTTGCCTTCATCTGCCAAGCACCTGCTACCTCTGCTCTCAGATACCCTTTCAGACAAACTTGAGCATTTTCGTCTTCAAAAACTTTGGTTTCTCAATGGCTGCACTGTGTTTTTGCTCTGCAGGACTCGCTGTTCCAGAGGCTGGGTACAGTGATGTGTAGCATCATACAAATGTTAAAACAAGAAGTGCAGTTTATGAGACTGGATTTGAATTAAAATTGGAACATGGGGTGTACCCTTGTACTCAATGAAAAATGACAGCAATAGACATTGGGCTATATCTGTTTAAAAAAAACCAACCAAACAAAAAACAACAACCAACCAACAAAAAACCAAACATCATGTGGAGTAGTTATTGATATGAGGATGCTTACCTTTGAAACTTAGTATTATGTCTTAGATTAAAGAACTAGCCCTTGCTAGGAGGAAAAAAAAATCAGTGGGTACATACTAAAGTTCAGGAACTTCAGCTTGCTTTCACCAGCTCTCCTTTGAGCTATTTATTTCAGATTGGATGGCAGAGGTAAAGGTCAGTATGGATAATGAACTTCAGTGATTTAAATCTTTGGTTTGATCTTGGGGGGGGGGGGGGGGGGGGGGAATTT
>NW_010304271.1:11806-16987 GCF_000700745.2 Antrostomus carolinensis | reverse complement strand
GGGGGGTGGGTGGAAATCCTTTCTTATTTTCCTTTGCTTAAGGCAGAACTGCATCTCATAAAGTCCAGGATGGCTTGTATGCTAGTTACCTATCCTATTTGTCACTCAGCTGGGTACAGAACCTTTTTCTTTGATGCAATGAACTGTAAAAATAAGCCTGACAACTGGCACTGTGCATCTGCAGAGTTAACGCTCATTTCCTGTTATGCTGCTTCCAACATTTTCCCCACAGCATCTTTCTTTTCTCTGTTCTATCCCAGTAGCTTGTGATCTTTCAACACTTCCTATTCTAAACTGGTTTTGGTCCTTAGCTAGAAGCTGGCCTTGTGAAAACGTCACCTGTGAGGAGAGAGGATGGGAGCCAAGATATAAATGGTCTAGAGTAATTCCAAATTATAGGTTGTAAGGTATATCTATTTTTTTTTCTTAAAATCTGCAAACTAAAAAAATCTAAAAAGCAGTTACCTTTTCTGATTAGATTACTTTCTAATAAGAAAATGTTTCTGTTTGTATAATTCAACAGTAGTTTGGAGGTGCCAGCTATATAGTATGCCACTTTACAGTGAAAGATACTCCTTAGTATATTTAGGGGGTGTTTGTTGGTCTCAAAAAAGAACTTCCCCCCTCCTTTCTCCCCCTAGATGACCTCAGGCTTTGAAGAAACACGTAGAACTCACATAAAAATACTGTAGTGGTGAACAATTTGAATGATGAAGCAAAATGTGGAAATAAACAATGACTACTACAAGAACAAGTACTTAAATTATTGCCTCTGTAATATAGTATCCCTGTTCTCTTGGTTACCTCTTCTTGCCTACAAGGTAGCGAGCAAGTGATGAGTGATTGCTGGCGGTAGTGAAGTTGTCATGCTTTTAATCTCTCATTTTTCATGATTTAACTCTATCCTATAGTCTTCCTCATTTCCTCATTTAAAAAAAAAAAAAAAAGGACAGAGATGAGCTTGAGTTTACATTCACTGAGGAGTTCCTTCTGTTAATTTTTCATAAATACTTACATACCCTCAAATGATCTGCTAGCATTCGGTTCTAAATCTCCTCCAGGCTAAATTGGAAAGCTTAGCCCTAAACTGGACTGCTTTGAAATGGTAGTTTATCACCATGCAGGCTTTACACTTTTACTGAAAATATTTTGGACTCACAGCTATTAAAATGTTTTATTAAATATCTGTTTGGAATTCTGCCAATCTGATAGCACAGTACATTATGATGCAAATACAGCTACTAATTTTCCTCCATATTAATGCTAGAATAGGAGATATAGAATCAGGTTTAATTGCTAAATGTAATTGACAGCTTTTTCCTGAAGTTAAAGAGAGAATTAATTGTCTGTCATTTGTTACTTCTTGCTGTCTTGTATCTTCAGGATGCAAACAGATAAAAGAAACTGTGCTGTTGAGCATGTGCTTTTCTCTTCTGATTTAGCTCCTGTCTAACTTTTGTGTTGCTGCTTCTGGTCCCTGGGATACTGAACATTCTTGGGCTGATAAATAGCTTTTTCAATGCTTTATTTCTCCTGAGCGAGCGGGTCCTTTGTTGTACTGATGTAAAGTTTGTTAAGTATCTGTGGGGGAAAGCAGCTTCTTTTTTTTCTCTTGAAAGCAATTCATTGGTTCACCTCTAAGAAGCAGGCCAGGAGGAATGCTAAGAAGCAGCAGGAGTGCATCAGACTTGATATACTGCTAAACAGTAGCTATTAGCTGTGAATATGGAGAGATACTTCTTTAGTGTTTCCTCCCAGGAAAAGACTTTTGAAATGGACATTTTATCTGCATCATTATGTTTAATAGTCTTGGGTGGATTTTTTTTTTTTTTAATTCAACATTTCACCAATTGCTTCTTAATCCTGTTTAATATTTTCTACCTCAACAATATCTTATGTTTGCTGTTTAATCTGCTTACAGTTCTGCCTTTCAGCAGAGAGCTACAAACCATGGTTATAGAAAAATATTTTATGGCAATGAACTTAATTAAAGTTTGCTATTTGCCTAAGCAGGAAGATTTGAACTTAATAGTAATTAATTATAAACATCAGAATCTACTCCCTTAATGTCATTAAAGGTAAGGTAGGTGGAACTCTGCCTTTCACATTAACCTTTATCTGAATTCTTCCTACTAGTTACCTTGTTGTCAAACTGAAAAGAAATTTAGTATTGAGGCTCCACCTGGAGTATTGTGTCCAGTTCTGGGCCCCCCAATACAGGAAGGGCATGGAACTCCTGGAGCTAAGGAGTTCAGCAAAGGGCGACTAAGATGATTAAAGGGCTGGAGCATCTTTCATAGGAGGAAAGGCTGAGGGGGCTGGGCTTGTCCAGCCTGGAGAAAAGACAAATTGGAGGGGATCTGATTAATATCTATAAATATCTAAAGGGAGAGTGTCTAGAGGACAGGGCCAGACTCTTCTCATTGGCACCCAACAATAGGACGAGAGGCAACAGGCGCAAAGTCCAGCATAGGAAGCTCCACCTGAACATAAGGAAGAACTTATTTACTATGAGGGTGACTGAGCACTGGAACAGGTTGCCCAGAGGGGTTGTGGAATCTCCCTCCCTGGAGATATTAAAAAACCATCTGGATAAAATCCTGGCTCATGTGCCCTAGGAGTCCCTGCTTGAGCAGGGTGGTTGGACTAGATGTGTTTAAATGGAGAACTCAGTTTAACTGCTTTACACAGGATATTTGAAATACTAATAATACCCACCTGTGAGGACTGTGCTGTTGGATGTGGCTATTAAATTTTAATTACTTTAGGGCAGTGATGTAGTGAATCCTATTCTTAAGCACTTTCTATGGGGGGTAGTCCTGAGAGAGCAGGTAAAATGTGAGGAAACAGTTGAGACATTTCCTCAGAGAGCCAACGCTTGAGAGGAGGATACAGAAGTGTGTTGCAGCAAAGGATGTATGAGAGTATGTGTTAAAAACAATTGCTTGTCTTATTTTAAGAGACTACTTCATGGTGCAGATCTAATCCAGGCTTTTTAAATAAGCATTGCTCTTGTGAACTTCATTATTTAGTTTCTTGGTTGATCAGTGAAGATGCTTTTTTGGGGGGGTATTTTTAGTTCTGGGGTGGGGTGGGACAGGTGGAGAGGGAAAGTATGAATATGTGGGGGCCTGAATGCTCTCTTATGTTACTATGAAGCATATAAATAGTATTAAACTCAACTGAGTTTACATTTAATATACAGCTGGAAAATGAGGTCTGGCATGTCCTTTCTTTGTCTTTCTTAAAAACTAGAGTTTCTGCTTCTAGACAGTGTGAAGACACAGAAGCTCTTTATACAAAATGCTGATAGGTATGCATAATTTGATATTTATAAACTGGTATTAGGTATGTATATTAAATGAGTGGAAAACACAAGAAATATTATAAAATTCCCAACAACAGTTACAGCTTCTTTCTCGGGACTAGATGTATCTATGTATGAAGTGTGTTTTAATTTCTTGACTATTATTTGACTTCAAAATTAAACCTACCTTACTAGTTTCTTGTAACTAAATCAAGTAAGTGGTAATTGTATTTCTGGAGTGGTAATTCTCGTATTTCTGAGAAGGGAGGAAAAATGATTTTCATTCATACGTATTTTGAGCTAAATTTGTAAACTTAGTTTTGTGTCTTATACTGTACCCAGAAACTACTAGGTGAAGGAAACAGAGAGGAAGCAGGAGAGGTAAATAGTTTAGACAAATTAAAGGTTCTGTAACTTCGGTGTTAAAAATGTAATTTTGAATACTTTGTGAGAAATAAATGTTGTAGGCAAAAAGGAGACGAAGTTAATTATGGCTATCTATGATGTTTAGGCAAATGAGGAGTGCTAAGCAGGACATGTGGCAACTGAAGCCAAATAAAAAAATTATTTGTGAGAGGGGCTAACTTATGGTAAATGAAAAAATATCTTTGACAAATTTAAAGTACTGTCCACTGGTCTCAGTTGGAGCAGAAGTATGAAAGCAAAGAACTGAAGGAAAACAAAGATGGCCTTTGGAAAAAAAAAAAAAAAAAATGAAAAGAGCCTCCCTTGGGCTCTTTTTTTCCTTTACACAGAAATTCAGTTGAGTCCTTTGGAAAATACCCAGGTCTGTAGGCTGGGAATTGCTGGGAAAGATAGATATGAATTTTTCTCCAGTGTTAAAGTGATAGATGTGTTCTGGTTGCTGACAAATACTTGTGAGAATAATACATATTCCACTTGGGGAGAGAGGAAAGCCAGAAGGAAGAGAGAATCATATAAAATTCCCAGAACTAAAAGGTTTATAGCACTTTGTTATTTCTCCAGACTGCAATATGGCTTGCTCATATTTTGTAAGGTGTGGTGGTCTACGGGGTCTAGTAAAAATAAATTTGTGTAATTTAAAAATTATGTACAGCTGAAAGATCAACTGTCAAGAGGAAAAAAAAAAAAAGTAAGTCCTTAAGGAAGAAACTGGGGTGGGTAGAAAATCAAAATGAACCATGGATCAGCTTCACTAAAAACAATAACAAAAAAATCAGGTCTAGTTTTTGATGTGGATAAGTGCAGAAGAAAGGATCGTTGGTGGGGGTTTTGTCTCTGTTTTGTGACACTGAAATATCAGTTCTTGTATCAATGTGCATTTTAATTTAAAAGTAGGATTTTAGTTTTAGCTGTCTGTGAACATGCTGTCTAGCTAAATGTGTTGTCTAGTCCTAAATCTGCAAAGGAAAGAAGACTCAGTGAGATCATTCCTTTGCAATTCTCCCCTTAATTTTTAACCTGTTGTTCCAAAGTAATGTGTGCTCAGCCCTTAGACATCAGAGAATTCCTCAGCTGCCCCCATAGAAATCCAAAACTTATACCTTATTAGACATCTAGGCACCATACCATGAGACAAAGCCATGCACAGTGGGTATTTTTAATTCTGCTGATTAAAGAACTTGTGTAATTTCTCCAGAAGCTTGTGTCACACTGCTAACCGATTTAGATTACCCAACCTGTTGCAAACTTAAGTCCTTTCTGTTATATGAACATAATAAATGCATATTTGTCTGACATGTAAATTCTTGTAGGCAGAAGTTTTTCCAAGAACCAGAGCAGTTTCCGCTTCCTGGAAACAGGCATAGTTCTGAAATAAAATATAATAATAATAATAAAAGATACTGAATAGATTTGGACATTTTATCTTCTGTTGAATAGCTTGCCATCTT